>NC_063450.1:23152575-23319691 GCF_020379485.1 Brassica napus | reverse complement strand
TTCTTTCATGCCCTCTCTCTTGCTCCTTTGCCTTCTTTGCAGCCAAGGTTTGCTGTCGAGAAGCCCTTTGTGTCCCAGAACCAGCTTGTTCCGAGGCTAAAGTCTTTCCTCTCAACGAAGACTCTTGTCTCTCAGGTTCTTGCCTCTCAGCATCCGACTTTCCCTTAGTTTCTTAACCATTGTACCTGAGAAATAAAAAACTTGGAAAGGGATAAGTGGATTGACTTTGCAAATGTAAACTTCAAGAGGCAACGTAAAGAATCACAATTCTCAATCTTTTCATCATGTGAAAATTACAAGACAAGTAAAATTCAATAATCAAAGTAATTCTAGAATGAGAGAGTTCTCAAATCAAACCTTTCAACACCTTAACATACTAACTCACCCACTAACACACTCAATTAGGATCAATTTCGAAAAGCCTCAAATCCATGAACCCTAATTTTGCCAAAGTTCAAATTAAGCTCAATTCCACCATCAATTCAACCCAACTTGATATATAAGCTTTCCTAGTCTATTTTACCACAATCAAGCAAGAAAATGACCAATTTTCGATTTTCAAATTCTAGGGTTCATGGACCTACAGATTTGAATTTAAAAACACAATACCTTGCTTTGGATGAAAGGAAATGGGGAATGGGTGATGAGGAATAGACTACAGGGGCGAAAGCTTGATTTAGAAACAAGAACTAGGAGATTTGGGTGAGAATTGAGAAAGTTAGGGATTTTTGGTGTGGGTTGTTTGAGAGAGTATGAGTGTTTGTGAGAGGAAGGGAGAGTGAAAGAGATGAAGGTCGTGGGTCTGGGTAGGTCGTGGGTCGTCCGGTTAGGTTTAGGGCTGGTTAACTTGAATTAAACCGGACAAAATCGAAGAGGGACTTACCTGGACCGGCTCGGGAGCGACTTGAGGGTGTCGCTCCCGGGCGTTTTTTCTCGCGTCGTTGTGTGTCGACGAAGGCGAGCGACTCGGAGGGTCGCTCTGAAGACGTCGCTCTGATCGACAGAATTGCGAGCGACCTCACGTGGTCGCTGCGAGACGTCGCTTCGAGAGCGACTCTCGAGCTCCGGACACCGAAAATGCGAGCGACTTGGACCAGTCGCTCTGATCACGTCGCTCCCAGCTGGAGCGACCTCGTGGCGTCGCTGCGGAACCTCGCTCCACGCTCGATTCTTTGCCTTGACCGGATCGATGAACCACCTAAACACTACTTCAACACTTTTCCTTTTTTTTTTTATGAAATATGATGAAAATGAAAATACCAATGCAATATGTACAAGGATACGCATGGGACTTCCTCCCAAGTGAGCTTGTTTTAAGTCTCTAGCTTGACTTTGCCTCCTTTTGGATTAGGCTGGGGTAGGATCAGACAGTGGAGTTGAAACTCCATCTTCCTCAGGTGCATCTGCCATGTAGAGCTTAACCCTTTGCCCATTGACTGTGAAGTCTCTTCCATCAGTACTCCTAAAACTATTGCTCCATATGGCTTAACCTCTTTGACCTTGAAAGGGCCGGACCACCTTGACTTAAGCTTTCCTGGAAACAACTTCAGTCTTGAGTTGTAGAGAAGAACTTGATCTCCTTCTTTAAACTCTCTCTTTAGGATATTCTTGTCATGGAAAGCTTTAGTCTTCTCCTTGTAGATCCTTGAGTTTTCAAAGGCATCCATTCTTATCTCATCAAGCTCATGTAGCTGAAAAAGCCTTTCTCCTTGGCACTCTTGATGTCAAAGTTCAGCAACTTTACTGCCCAAAGTGCCTTGTACTCAAGCTCCACTGGCAGATGGCAAGCTTTCCCGTACACTAGGTTGAAAGGTGTGGTCCCCAGAGGTGTCTTGTAAGCTGTCCTATAAGCCCAAAGCGCATCATCAAGCTTAACTGACCAATCCTTCCTTGTAATCCCCACAATCTTCTCCAAAATGGACTTGATCTCTCTGTTAGAAATCTCAACTTGACCACTTGTTTGAGGATGGTAAGGAGTTGCCACCTTGTGCTTAACACCGTTCTTCCTGAGAAGTCCCTCAAGCAGTTTGTTGATGAAATGAGACCCTCCATCACTGATTACAACTCTTGGAACTCCGAACCTTGGAAAGATGGTGCTCTTGAACATCTTGATTACCACTCTTGCATCATTGGTGGGACTTGCAATAGCTTCCACCCATTTTGAGACATAATCAACAGCTACCAGGATGTACTTGTTGCCATGTGATGATGGAAATGGCCCCATGAAGTCAATACCCCACACATCAAACACTTCAACTTCAAGGATTGGATTCTGAGGCATCTCATTCCTCTTGGTGATGTTTCCTCCTTTGGCATGAATCACACCTTGAAACAAAGTCTTGTGTGTCCTTGAACATGTGTGGCCACCAGAATCCAGCTTGTAACACCTTAGCAACAGTCTTGAAGGTAGCAAAGTGGCCTCCATAAGATGATCCATGACACTGTGTAAGGATCCCATCAATCTCCTCATTAGCAACCACTCTCCTATAAAGTTGATCTTTGCAGAGAATGTAGAGGTAGGGCTCATCCCAGTAGTATCTCTTCACATCCTTGTAGAACTTCTTCTTGGCATAACCCACAAGATTCAAAGGCTCTTTCCTGTGGCTAGGTAATTCACCAAATCAGCATACCAAGGTTCTTTCTCTTCTGTTGCCTTGACTTCTTCAAGCTTCCTTCCAGTCTCACAAACTGCTATCACTGCTCCAATAGCCATGATCTGTTCCTCAGGGAGTCCTTCATCAATTGGAATGCCACACTCCACTCTCAGCCTGGACAAGTGATCAGCTACACCATTCTCAACTCCTGGCTTGTCCTTGATCTCTAAATCAAACTCTTGCAGCAAAAGAATCCATCTCAAGAGCCTGGGCTTTGCATCCTTCTTCGCCAAAAGGTGTCTCAACGCAGCATGATCTGTGTAGACAATGACTTTAGATCCCACCAAGTAGCTTCTGAACTTCTCAAAGGCAAAGACAATGGCTAGCATCTCCTTCTCTGTTGTGGCATATCTCATCTGAGCATCATTCAGGGTTTGGCTCGCGTAGTAGATCACATGTGTCTTGCCATCTTTCTTCTGCCCCAAAACAGCTCACACAGCATAATCACTAACATCACACATGATCTCAAAGGGGAGATCCCAATTAGGTGGCTGGACAATTGGAGCACTGATGAGTTCACCTTTCAACTTCTTGAAGGCTTCTAGACACTCCACATCAAAGCTGAATGTGGCTTCTTTGCAGAGCAGCCTGGTCAATGGTCTAGTGATCATTGAGAAGTCCTTGATGAATCTCCTGTAAAATCCAGCATGACCAAGAAAACTTCTCATGTCTTTCACTGTTTTCGGTGGGGGCAAACCAACCATGACATCGATTTAGCCTTATCCACCTCAATCCCCTTCTCTGATATCTTGTGTCCCAACACAAGCCCTTCTTTGACCATGAAGTGACACTTCTCCCAGTTCAGCACAAGGTTGGTGTCTTCACATCTTTGTAGGACCCTGCACAAATTTGACAAACAAGCAGAAAACAAAGATCCATAGACAGAGAAATCATCCATGAACACCTCCACAACATCCTCAATCAGATCAGAAAAGATCGACATCATGCACCTTTGAAAGGTGGCTGGAGCATTACATAGACCAAATGGCATTCTTTGATATGCGAAGGTACCATAAGGACATGTGAATGTTGTTTTCTCCTGATCATTGGATGTATGGAGATCTGGAAGAATCCTGAATATCCATCAAGAAAGCAATAGAATGAATGATTTGCAAGTCTCTCAAGCATCTGATCAATAAATGGAAGTGGAAAATGATCTTTTCTAGATGCAGAGTTCAGTTTTCGGTAATCAATACACATTCTATGCCCAGTGACTGTTCTTGTTGGTATCAATTCATCCTTGTCATTTTAATCACAGTTATACCACCCTTTTTGGCACAACATGCACAGGAGATACCCATTTAGAATCTGAGATAGGGTAGATAACACCAGCATCTAAGAGTTTAAGAATCTCTTTCTTTACAACATCCTTCAGGTTAGGATTTAACCTTCTTTGATGCTTGATAGAAGTCATTGATTCATCCTCAAGATGTATCCTATGCATACACAAAGAGGGTGATATTCCTTGATGTCATCAAGTGAGTAACCTATTGCTTTTCTAAATCTTTTAAGTGTTTTCAAAAGTTCAGATAGCTCAGTTTCAGTAAGTTCACTACTCACAATGACTGGATAAGTTCCATTAGGACCAAGAAATGCATACCTTACACCATGGGGAGAGGTTTAAGCTCCACTTTAGGCGCCTTAAGCTCGCTCCAGTCGTCTTGCTGGGTGTCCCCTTGTTGAATGACCGAGGCTTCCTGATGGACAATTTGAGGCAGCTCCTCATACTGATCCTTACTACCAAATCCTCTGTGTGAATCCAACATCATCCCATAGGCAGCACTCTCCAGGTTCTGAATCACTTCAGCTTCCCTCTCTATCGTCAAAGCATGTTGTAGAGGGTCTTCTAGTGACAACTCTTCAAGGAGCTCATCAGCAAGGGCATCCATCTCTTCAATGTAGAAAACTTGCCCTTGAACTGTTGGTTTCTTCATTACCTCCTTGATGTCAAAGTGAAGAACATGCCCTTTACCCAAGTGGAGATCAATCTTGCCCTCTTTCACATTAACAATTGCTCCTGCTGTAGCTAAGAAAGGCCTTCCAAGGATTAAAGGATCTGCAGCTTCCTCACCCATCTCAAGCACCACAAAGTCTGTAGGGATCTCATATTTTCCAACCATAACGGGGAGGTCCTCCAAGATACCCACAGGGTACTTCACTGAACGATCAGCCAATACCAGAGACAGTCTACACTTCTTGTACTGAGTGAAACCAAGCTTCTTAGCAACAGATAAAGGCATCAAGCTGACACTAGCTCCCAAATCGCAGAGACATCTATCAAATACCATAGGTCCAAGAGCACAAGGTAATGTGAAGCATCCTGGATCTTCTAGCTTCTTTGGAACAACAAGCCTCTGGATGATGGCACTGCACTCATGAGTGAGAATCATCATGCCCTCCATCTCCTTCTTCTTTGCAGCTACAACATCTTTCAGGAACTTGCTATATTGAGGAATCAGCATGAAAGCATCAATGATGGGCATTGTGACTTGAACTTCACTCATTTGCTTCTCAAATAGAGCTTTGTACTTCTCTAGCAGCTGCCTCTTGAATCTACCAGGGAATGGTAGTTTGGGTTCATAGGGAGGAGGAACAAAAAATTCTCACTTGCTGGAGCAACAACTTCACCATCTTTCACTGTTTTCTTCTCTTCCCCAACCTTCCTTTACCTTTTGCTTCCACAATCTTCTCCAAGATTTCATCATTGATTTTCTCATCAACAATCACCACTTCATCATCTATGTTGATGGCAACCCCCTCACCTTGTTTCTCAGCATCCTTGGTGAGAGCTTTCTGAGGTAACTCCTTACCACTCCTGAGGGTGATAGCTTTCATGGTCTCCTTGGGGTTTTGCTCAGATTTTCCAGGTAAAGAACCTTGTTGGCGATTTTGTTGAGTGTTCATGGCAGCAAACTGGTTCTCCAAGGTTCTGAACTTGTTGTTGAGCTCATTGTAGCTTCCATCAATCTTTGAGTGAAGGTTCTTCAACTCATAGCCAACATGCTTCTCACTTCTTGTCTGAGACTCCAAGATTTGTTTTAGTAGGGCATCAGTGCTGCTGACTTGAGGAGTAGAGGTAGAAGTGGTAGGTTGTTGTTGGGCAGGTTGTTGTTCTTTGTTGTGGAAACCAGGAGGAGTGGTTTGCTGAGGTTGGTAGCTGGCTTGCTGGTTGTATCTAGGCTGATAACCACTCTGTTGGTTGTTGGGGTAAGATCTCTGTTGGTAGTTGTTGTACTGAAAGTTTGGCTCTTTCTTGTACCAGCTACCATTGTTGTTGATGAAGCACAACTCTTCTTGCCCTTCCAAACCATTAACTTCCTGGACAACAGGTGTGGCTTCTTGGTTTGGGTTACCAACAAAGTGCAGCTGCTCCTGGGTGGTCTTATCAGCAATGAGAATATCAATCTTATCCTGGAGAGCCTTTAACTCCTTCCTCGTCTGCTTGTCATATGTTCTACTGCCTCTGTCGTGGTCTCCATTGTAGACTGCATCACTCTTGACCATGTTGTCTACCAGCTGCTCTGCATCCTCCTCTGTTCTTCCCAAGAAGAACCCATGGCTAGCTGTATCCAATCTGGCTCTGTACTTAGGAAGTGCTCCTCTGTAAAATGTGCTCAGCAGGCTTTCCTTAGAGAATCCATGATGAGGGCATTGAGCTTGGTAGCCTTTGAATCTCTCCCAGGCTTCACTGAATCCTTCCAAGCCTTTCTGTTGAAAGCTGGAGATCTCATTTCTCAGCTTAGCAGTTCTTGAAGTAGAAAAGAACTTCTCCAAGAAAGCTTTCTTGCAGTCATCCCAAGTGGTGATAGAGTCGCTTGGTAGAGACTTCTCCCACTGTCGTGTCTTATCCCCCAAAAAGAAAGGGAATAACTTCAGCTTTAAGGCATCCTTAGACACACCATTGGTTTTTGACAACCCACAGTAGCTGTCGAACCTGTCCAAGTGATCGAATGGGTCCTCCAAAGCCAAGCCATGATAATTATTGTTCTCTATCACGTTGAGGAGTCCTGACTTGATCTCAAAGTTGTTGGCTGCCACATCGGATGCTTGGATTCCCAATCTATGGCCATGAATGTTGGGGCGGTCGTAAGTGCCAATGGGTCGAGCTGCTCGCTGTTGGTTTTGTGGAACGTTGTTAGCTCCATTGACGCCTGCATCATTTTGAGGTATGTCACCCATATCAGTGTCCAATCTCTGCAATTGAGCCTGTTGCTCTTCTTCTCTTCTCTTTCTAGCACACTCTCTTTCTAAAGCTCTGATGTCTGCAGCTCTTGGAACTAGGTTTGATGGACCCCTGCTCCGCAAGTTCATACACCTGTAGATTAAAGGGAGGTGAAGAAAGAGAATCAGTAACAAAAGAAAATAAAAATGACTTAGTCTCAAGCAAGTGACTAAATCTCAATGTTCAAATCTACTCAGAATTTGGCAACGGCGCCAATTTGATGTTAGGAGTTTTCAAGGCTCCTAAGACAAATGTTGTAGTATAAATGATTGTCGAACCAATTCTAAGGGAATTCGAAGCAATGAGAATGCAAGTACTCACTCAATCTAAGTGCAACCAGTGATTTCAAATGATTTCTAAGCTAATAAATAAAGCTGATTCAGTTTCAGAATAATAAAAGCGGTAAATGAGTTGACTTTCTTAACTAAGGAAAATGAGAACTCATTGGCATATGAATTAGACCTTGGGTGATCAAGTTTCGAACTAAGGATGGCAGACGAACAATCAAACTATCAACCTTAAGCTTAGACACAATTCTAAACAAACTCTATGTCTAGATGAATGTTCATTTACTAACACATTTCAAACAACAAATGTCTTTGGTTGAATAATATGGAAGCAATCATTACTAACAGGTCTAAGGCTATCTTAGCACTTCTAACAACAAATGTCATTGGCAAAATATGCTAAAAGCTTAGAAGAGTTGTTTCAGGCATTTCATCGAACACCTTTTGGGTGGGAAATGCCTAAAGATCAACTTTTGAGAAGCTAACTCAGAAGATGCATTGTGATTACTCTACTAGCAAGGTTTTGGAATGATCTACACTAAAACATCCTAGCTCTAACCTAATCACCCTTAATCTTCCTAACCCATGAATTCAAATGGTGATTACTCACTACTCTTCATGATTTCTCTTAAACCCATTTTGGATTTCAGATTAATCATACAGAGGGATACAACAATGAATTGGAAACACAGAATTGCAATAACTAGATGAACAAAAATGATTCAAGAGATGAACTTTCCAAAGGTTTTTTCTTAAGAACAAAAGATAATCTCCTCGGTGGCTACCAAAAAAAATCCGTAAAACATAGGTTTAGAAAAGTAAAAACGTGCATAATGAAATGACCAAAGGGCCCTTAGAAAACATGAGTTCGACAGGCAAATAGACGCGGAGCAACCTCGGCATGTCGCTCCGACAAGTCGCTCCGGGCTTCGGGAGTGACCTCAGTGAGTCGCTCTGAGAGGTCGCTCCGGGCTTCGTTTTGTGTCGTCTCGCCATGGAAACGCGAGCGACCTCGGAGCGTCGCTCTGAGAGGGGTGTTTCACGATAGAAACGCAAGCGACCTCTCCATGTCGCTTTGGCCAGGTCGCTCCGGGATGTGTGTCACAGCGACTTCACGGCGTCGCTCCGATGAGGTCGCTCTGGTGCGCTGCTCGTCCGTTGATCGCTTTAAACACTTCTTTGGAGCTCCAAATGCACCCAAATGCCTCCAAGAACTCCATGTGGTACTCCAACACCTGATAAAGACTCATGTATGCAAAATGCAACCTAAACGTGGCTAAATCCTAGTCTATATGATCAAAAATGCACATGGATGAATGGATAAGACAATGGAAATATGTAAGATATCAGTAAACCAAAAACAAAACAATGTCAGCTTCTCACTATTAATTCATTCTCACTCCCTCTTATTCTTATTCAGAGACTTCTTCCAACATAATCGTCTTACAAAACATTTGAAAAAAAAAAAGAACTGCGTTTTCTTTATCTTATGACACAGATTATTTTTTTGGAATAATCTTAGGTCAGAGCTAGCAAAAACAGATGCAATCCACTTACAAAACATCAGCCAGGAAGACAACAACGCAACGCAGTCAATAATTGTTCGGATCATTCATATGTGGGTCATCAAAAACGAAAATGCATCCCTAGGGACAACTTGCATTTGTTTTGACAAACAGGTTGGTAAAAATTCAACTAACTTAGAATTATTTCCAATACATTTGAAATAATAGTTTTTTTGCTAAAATAGGAACAAAAAATTGAAGTGAGAGTAGCTAAACCTACGTCTGACGCAACACACCAACGATTGGAAGAAGGGGAACTATATCATATTAGATATTTTAAGCTCATTCCGGTACAGATTTACCGTTCAGCCATACATCATCCAAATCAATGCGACAACAGTTAATACACCAATAAAAGAAAACATACCTGAGATTCCTTCATACATATTCCGGCCACAACGCTACACCCACTTGATCAGCTTAGCAAGTGAAACTAACTTCCTACCAGGTAAAAAATAACATACCTCTACCTCTCTCACATACTATTAAATTCAACAAAAAAAAATTCACAGATGTGGTTGGACAAATACGAATCATCCAAAGAAGTGATATATGCAATCACAAAACAAATAGAAAGATCATCATTGGTTTGCTTTTAAACATGTACCAATCATCAGTTTTCAAATATATTTTTAAATATAAATAAATATATAATTCAAACATAATTTTTAGATCGATAATAGTACGTCTTACTATATGGGACAACCAAGCGGCTAATTTTAGAGAGTTACAAGGCATATCAAACAGAAAATACCAAGTTGTAATCATAACAAGCGCCAGTCCACGATTATATGAAGGTAATATACTAAACATAAAGATTATACCAAATTTATAGCTAAAAAATATCTCGCTATTACATGGAAACTATCACTCACCTCAACACCAGGAACGCGCTTCTACTTTGATAACAACATTGATATCATACAACGCTTCCAAAAAGAGGAATAAACTAAAATTCTCCATATGAAGGCATGACTACACATGGGATTCAACAAAAATAGAGCACTCTAAAATGCTCAATAATTTCAAGAATATGATTTCCATTGGATAAATCATTTAATGTGATGAACACGAAAACACTTCCTACTACCTAAGATAGTTTTTACAAAAGTATTTATTATTCAAACTTACTACTATTTTGAAGAAGAATGGTGAATTAAACACCGCATCGCCTTTTTCAAACAAACTAAATTGTTAATGCTTCACCAAAAAAATGATTTCATATAAAAATCGCTAAATTCTTTACGGTTGTCTCTCACTATTTCTTAAAATTATTTTGTTTCCTCTCAAGAAATTTTTATTAAAAAAAACTTCCACAACCTAATTAAATATATAATTAAATATAGGCTCTAACTGGTAACTATTAAAAGAATTTGGGGAATAAGAAGAAAATGAATGAAATGAATAAAATAAGAGGAAAAATTCTTCTTCTCCTAATTTGATAAGGAATAATTGTAGTCTATTATTCCTTAAATGTTAAGGAATGTAAAAGAATCACAGGAACAAATATTCCTTGTAAATTGTGTAAATTGTAAGGAATGATAAGTAATTCATTATTCTCACTCATTTCCTTGGTCACTATTTAGACCATTAGAGCACCTCAAACGGGGATTCTTCCCATTGAGATTCTTAATATATGTATTATGTATATAGATATGTATGTATATATTATATATGTATAAATAATTGTGGGGTCCAAATAAGGATTCTTAAAAGAGAGTTTTAAGAATTCTTAAAAACCCTTATTTATGGGGTTCCACGATAATTGTGGACCCCACAATTATTTACACATATATAATATATATATATATATATATATATAATACATAATACATATATTAAGAATTCTAATAGGAAGAACCCCCATTGGAAATGGTCTTAGTGTATTCTCCACGTGTAGCGCGGACCGTGACCCTAGTACGAGTAATTCCAAAACGTGAGGGACCGTCATTTAGATAAAACCCCTAATGGCACCTCCCCTTAATTTATCCTATGATATTTTCATGAGGACCCTTCCATAATGTCTTCACTTCTTTTTATTTCATTACTATAGGTACAGATAGACTAGTAATGCTCTTATAAGTAAGCTTAACTTTTTTTTTCTTAAACATGCAAAATGAGATCAGGTTGAAGCTATATATAATCACTCAAGAAGATGATGACACCATTCAAGCAGATGATGACACCATTCATCCTCAACAAGTAAATAGAAGATATATGGACCCTAGGTAGATTATGCGACTTCCATTAAGCCTGATCGATCGGCACATGTCCCAGACTACCAGTTCTATAATAGTTTCTTAGGTACGTGGGGTTTGAAAAAAAAATTAAAGAGATCACACTTTGGACCAGTCGAAATTGAGTGATTTAATTAAGTTTGGGTTTCAGCGTTTGACCCATAAAATAACAAAGCCCGATTATAGTCAAGGGACTCACTTCGGCCCTCTTCGTTCTGTAAGTTTAAGGGGTATTATAGCCAATTTACTTCTCTGCTACCAGTATGCTTATAGCCTATCACTAACAGCCTTTTTGGCAGGTGTTTGAACTCTACTAGTTGTTTTCTTATTTGAGAAGGTTTTCTACAAAAAAAAATCTCAATGTGATTAATCAAAATGCTGCTAAAATGGTACGTAAGTAATCAAAATGCTACTAAAAAACTTAAGGGAAATCTGTTTTTGGAGCAAAAAAATGGTAACTATGTCCCTTTAGACTAATTTATACTACTTTATGTCCTATTAGACTAATTTTTTTCAAAATGGCAGTAATGCCCTTAAAATTGTAATTTTCTTAAAAAGATATATATTGAGTTCGACAAGGGGGATCGGTCGATCCCACTTTACAAGTTATAGTGGATCAATCGATCCCGATCATTATTCAGAACAAAAAAAAAAACGCGAAATATATACTGATCGACCTGGTCCATTTCACTCGATCGGCGAAGGTCGATTTACACAGATCGACCGATCTGTAAGAATAGATCGATCGATCCCGTGCCAATAATTGAAGCGGTCCCAATGCCACAAGGATTTCGCTCGTTCTCTTCACTAGTACTTGCATCAATTGGCATCTTATTAAGATCAATGTCGATCTTATTTGGATTTCCTTGCTTTGCTTTATAGCTGACACACAATTGAGTTGACTGATGCTTCTTACAAAACCCTAGAAAATTTTGAACTTGCCTTGAGTTTCCAATGATCACTGGTGGACATTTTGATGAATTGATCAATCCAATAGGAAGGTAACTCAACTCCAAATCAGCATCTGTTTCTTCAAAACCAAAATCCTCTATAACGTTTTTCTGTAACTCTTCCAGAGAAGACTTCAATTCCAAAGCAAGTAACCTTCCCCCTTTCTTTTTATCAACATTAAAACTCCAACCTGAAGATACAACCAATTCCCAAACACCACATGAAGCATAGACATGAATCATGGTAGAAATAATGTGAAAATTTTGTGAAAATTTTGTGAACAATCAATGGAATATAGAAGACGGCGAAAAAGGTTGCCAAGGTTTTTTTTGTCGCTTTTTTTTGTTCCTTTTTCGTTTTTTTTTTTTTTTAAAAAATCGATTTTTTAAAAAAATATAAAAGTGAATATTTTCAAATATTTTGTTTTCATATTTTTAGGAACTGATTTCTTATCCGTAGAATACAACTAATATGTAGAAATCAGTTTCTACGGTTTTTTAGAATTATAGTAATGTTTAGAATTTGATTTCTACATGTTTTAGATTTATAGTAAATCTGTAGAAGTCAGTTTCTACATGTTTTAGAATTAGATTAATGTGTAGATTTCGATTTCTAAGAATTTTAGAATGGTAGGTTAAGCGCGGAATGTGTATTCTACATATTTGTAGAATACTCCTATTTACGTAGATCACGTATTCTAAACATTGTAGATTCAATGAAAAAAGTAGATTTCGTTTTCGACTTCGTAGAATGTCATTTCTACTTTTTTTAGAACATAATCTGAAATTTATAATTTTAACTTTTTTATAACTGGAAAATATACCATTAAGTTCATATAGGTATTTTAACAAATGTTACTATTTTTCCAAATTTTTTTTGTTTGTAAAACTATTTATTAAAATTATTTTCATAAATATTAAAGGGTATTATAGGAAAATATGACACAAAATATAGATTAGTCTAAAGGGACATAGTTACTATTTTTTTGCTCTAAAAAAACAGTTTTCCCAAAACTTAAAAACTTTATTTGCGATCTCGAATTTAAAATTTTTAAATTTTTTAAATAAGCATAAGTGATAATAAAGATTTTAACACATTTAATCATATTTAGTAATAAAACTCTTCGACTAAAAGTAGATCCTAACAACTCTTTCAACTAAAAATCTGATGAAAGAAACGATCAACTTTAATTCCGTTAATGTTTGTCACCCTACGTATAAAATACCGTGATAGAAGGTGACAGGCGTTAATGGAATTAAACTTATGAGTTTCTTTCGTGAAATTTTTAGCTGAGTGGTTTTTTACCATCTATTTTTTGTTGGAGGGTTTTATTACTAAAAAACAGTTTTTTATCAAATTTTTAGTTGATGGGTTATTCTACGATTCATCTTTAATTGATGAGTTTTGTTATTAAATTCATTAAATGTTTTAGAACATTTGATATCACTTATATATGCATTGTTTAAAACTCTTATAAATTTATAAACCTTTTGACTAATTGATAAATATTTACGAGATTTTGACCCGCCCTTTAAATGGCGGGTATATTTTTTGTTTACACTTCTTTTAAAAAAATTAATTTTTCATATTTGTGTTTGAGAAATTTTCTATGATAGACCTAAAAAAGTTTTTGTCACAAATATAGCACTTAAAGGTCAAAATGACCAAGATATTTTATTAAGGGGTATGTTTTTTGGTTTATGGTTTAGTATTTAGGGTTTACAGTTCATGATTTAGGTTTAGGGTTTAGAGTTAAGGGATGGGGTTTTGGGGGTATAATTTTAAATTTTAAAAACATACAAAATATTAAAATTTTCAAAATAAAAAATTCTATTTTGGTCATTTTATTTTTGAGGTCTATTTTTGTGACACAAAACTTAAAAATGGTCTATACGAGAGAATTGCCCTTTGTGTTTTTCTTTGCATCATATTGGGAAATTGCCAAAAATATTATTTTTAAAATATCACTTTTCATGTTTACACTAACCACTTTTACCCTCATCTTTAATGAAGGGTAAAAGACATTTACAACCTTTTGATTAACTTTCAAAAAAAAAACATATGGTTGACTAATCTAAACTTAAAACATCAACTCTAAACCCTAAATCATAAACTCTAAACCCTAAACCATGAAACATCAACTCTAAACCCTAAACCCCGAAACATCAACTCTAAACCCTAGACACTAAACCCTAAACCTTCAAATCTAAACCCTAAAACATCAACTCTAAACCCTAAATGTAAACCCTAAACCCTAAATCTAAACTTAAAACATCAACTTTAAACCCTAAATCATCAACTCTAAACCCTAAACTATGAAACATCAACTCTAAACCCTAAACTCCGAAACATCAACTCTAAACCCTAAACTCTAAACCTTCAAATCTAAACCATAAAACAACAAATCTAAACCCTAAACGTAAACCCTAAACCCTAGATTTTTCTGAAATTCGAACCCTAAACCCTATAACCCTAAACCTTCAAATCTAAACCCTAAAATATCTACTATACACCCTAAGCGTAAACCCTAAACCCTAAAATCCTAAACCCTAAAACCCTAAACATTCAAATCTAAACCGTAAAACATCAACTCTACGGTTTTTGGGTTTAGGGTTTAGGATTTAGGGTTTAGAGTTTAGGGTTTAGAGTTGAAGGTTTAGGGTTTAGGGTTTAGAGTTGATGTTTTAGGGTTTAGGGTTAATTTTTTAAGGTTTAGGGTTTTGAGTTTACTTTTTAGGGTTTAGGGTTTAGTGTTGATAGTTTAGGGTTTAGTGTTGATGGTTTAGGGGTTTAAAGTTGAAGTTCATGGTTTAGGGTTTAGGATTGATGTTTTTGGGTTTAGAGTTCATGGTTTAGAGTTTAAGGTTTAGAGTTGATGTTTCGGAGTTTAGGGTTTAGAGTTGATGTTTCAGGGTTTAGGGTTCATATTTCAAAAAAAAAAAGGGTTTAGGATTGATGGTTTTGGGTTTAGAGTTCGTATTTCAAAAAGAAAATAGGGTTTAGGATTGATGGTTTAGGGTTTAGAGTTGAGTTTTAGAGTTTAGGGTTTGAATTTCGAAATAGCATAATTCAAAAAAAATTAAAAAATTATTTTTTTTATTTTTTTAGATTTTTATTTATTTAAATATTTATTTATTATATACATAAATAACAATGACATAAGAGTCTTTTGTCACTTAATGAAGACGGTATTTTTGAAAATGTCCCTTTAGTAGTGGTAAAAATGAAAAGTGGTAGCATAAAAGTGGTAAACATGTAATTTTCCCCATCATATTTGTATTTTTTATAATCATATTTGTGTAAAATATATATATTTTTAGATGATTAGTAATGGTTTTGATAATTGTATTGAATTTGTGCATATTATAATATGTTTAATATTCTAATATAAATAATTTTGATTATGAAATATGTAATCAGATTTAAATAAAATCAGAATTTTTTTTACATTTATTAACATTTTGATTTATTAACGTAATTAGTTAAAAATATCTATTCTATTAAAACACCTGTTTGACCCATTGATAAAAGTTGGATCCAACAACTATTTCTTTTATCTTTATCATTATTTAAAATATTATTTATTATGTTTTATGTCATTAGACCTATATTTAAATTACCAATTAAGGGCGGGTCAGAATCTAGTTTGTACTCTAAAACCTAATGTTGAACCTACCTAAAAGTCTAGATCCTGAAACCGACTAAGTCCAACCTATATACTCGAAAATATTGATATAAAATAACTATTTAAATTTTGTTGAACTTAATTTGTAATATAATATTTTTTTGAGATGTTTTCATATTTGATAAGAATCTGCGGTCAACACAGAAATCTAATGATATGCATATAAATTATCTCCAATTTTGAATTAAATTGCTTATGTAACTAATCTGTAGGAAGAAAGATAATCAATTATATTATAATACTTGGTTTATTTTTTAGTAGGTCATAACAATCGTAATAAAGAGAAAGAGGAATTTTTGGAAGATACAGTTACCAAAGAAAAGATAATGTGGTAGGGTAGTTAGTGTTTTAAAAAATAAATTAATTATATAAAGAGAATAATTTATGGTTCCTTAAATAAAGGAAATAAATAGTTGTACTCAACTAATATCAATTGGGCATTTTCATGTTTTAATAGTATTGATATATTACTTTATCAATTTTATGACCAATTTATAAAGCTTTCCAAATATTTTAAGTCTTTTACAAATGATGAATAAGATTTAAGAAATGATTTTATAAGCTCTTATAGTTTATACTACTTATTAGGACGAAATAATACATGTTTATTCGTGACATTACATAAACATGAAGTAAACAATAAATTAGCTTTATAAGGAGGAAACACACAGTTTTATTATATCCCTATTATCAAATATCAAATAATTGAAAATTTCTAAGTTATATTAAGATTTAAGTAGTGTTTAGGATAATTAGTTTAGGAATTCAATCTTTCTGCTTAGAGTAGGAAATCGGCTTTTTCTCCTGTTTACACGATTTTCGGCATTCAGGTCATATTTTCCTATTGTTTCCGCGGAAATAATGCATGATTATTCTTCTTTCCTTTGATTTCCGAATCTTTATAAATCGGTTATAAGATTGATAAAATAATGTATAATGATTTATATTCTATTTTTCTAAAAATGATTTATATTTTAGTTTTAAAGATGTATAAATCGATTATAAGAGTTTCAAATAATGCTTAAGTGATAATAATGTTTTTTAAAAAATAATATTTTTTAGTAAAAACTCTCAGTTAAAGATGGATCATAACACAAACCGTCAACTAAAAGTTCGACGAAAAAAATCTTTAACTTTAGTTCTGTTAACATCAGTTACCCTTTGTCACAGTATTTTAAACGGAAGGTATCAGACAGAGGATAACAAACGTTAACTGAACTAAAGTTGAGGGTTTCTTTCATCGTGTTCTTAGTCGAGGAGTTGTTTTACAATTCATCTTTAATTGAGAGTTTTTTACCAAAAATTGAGGGGTTTATTACTAAAAATCCTTGAAAAAACTCATAACTTTCTCAATTATTTGAAATACTTACAGAATACGGTACAATATTGTTTTAAAATGTGGAAACTCATGCAAGATTTTAGTGGGATCGTTATATAGCATTAAATAGTTAATGTCCATTTAGAAACATCTGATATATTTGAAACATCATAATCATTACATAAAAATGACATGCGCAAATAAAAATTTGTTTCAAATGTTTTTTAGTAAAAATATTTTTAACGTTAATTATTGTCTATTTATCTGTTTATTGAATTAATTGTATATATATATTTGTACGGTTACTTTTGAAAAATAATGCACCGGCCCATCAAATGCATCGATCAATTCACATGAGTCACTATCTCGCCCACACGCCTCGATCTAAGATTTTGCTACAAGTATCACACGTTCATGGTTCCGTTTTTTTGGTCGTCATGTCTCACGGACCATGGTTCTATCTTCTTCTCCTATGATTAATCATGTTGTTTAATCCTTTTTATTTTACTGCTATCACACACTATAAGTCTATAACTGATGCGATGTTCAACACTAGTTGACCTTTCGTTACTGTCTCGTCGATGACGTATTTTTCCCTTTTCTCTTCATGGATAAAATTTTAACGTTGGGAAACAAACATTTTTACGTCAATTTAAGTGATGAACAATAAGAAAAAGGGCAAGTCTTAGCTGCCCCAACATTATTTTTCAAATAAATTATAAATGCTTCTTTTCTATCTCTTTTCGTTTTCTTATAGAGGTTTTGCTGTTTTAGTCATTCAATTATTTACTCTTCTGTTTTCTATTTTGAATTTTAGTGATTTATTGCTTTAAGCCTTAAATATATGTTTTAGGGGCAAACACAATAAAACCAATGTTTCTCAAGAATAATATACTCTGTTTCAGGTAGATTACCGCATCCAAGAAGACTTAATGATATTTTACGTTACATAATTAAACTAATTATGAAACAAAATAATATAAATAAATAATGTTATATGTACGTGTTACAGGTATGTTCAAAACCTTAATATGTTGATGATATAGTGGGAGTAAGATAATGGTGACTTGGTGTTTCTATGCAATTATTTTTGAAACAAAATTAACAAATAGAAGACATGAATATGAATGAACACGATAATCAAATTAACGTGCGTGAATTTATATGAAAGTTGAACGATTAGCTGATAATATCATAATTCCAAAAATTAAACTTTCATAGAAAATGGTCTAGCTATTTTTTTTTTTACAACAATAACTAAACTATGATGTTTAGGTCATGACTGGTTCGAACGCAGCGTTGCGGGAGTTTGCAGATGCGGGTGATTGCGGTTTCCAGTGGTTTTAAGAGATTTGTACGACTGGTTCTACGGTTAGAAATTGGTGTGTTTGCGTGATATTTATGACTGGTTAACTACCAAATGCAGCATCAGTTAAATAATAAATTAACAATATTTATATTTTATATTATTATAAAATATCAAAATCATAATATTATAATAAATATACAAATTATATTTAGAAAGTTATAGTTTTAAATTTTTAAAAATTATAGAATATATTTTTATTTTAAAATTTTATAATATTAATTAAAATATAATAGATATATTTTAGTATTTTTATTATTCCAATTTAATTTTTTTATTGAATATTTTTATTTTTGTATTTATATTGTTTTAAAAAAAAAATTATCCTCCCGCAAACGTTAACTGGAACCAGTTTTTAAATTTATGATGTTTAGAACGGTTTGAATCGGTTTAGAACAGTTTGAGTGATTGTTGCAAAATGCCAACAACCTTTACCAACCGCAAAAATTGCGTTTGCGGATATAGCGGGAAACCAGTTGTATTGTAAAAAAAGACGGATGATAAGGACAAACCAATAAACAATAGGCAAATAAGTATTGTTTTCTTGATTGAGGGGTAAGACAAATCAATAACTGATTACTGAAAAAACGAGGAGCTTTTATTCCATTTACAGAATGTGCATTTGTAAATCACAAAGCTGTAGAAGTAAAGCAAATTAACTCAAAGCACTTCAATGGTAAACAAACTCTTTAAAGATTCTCAATAATATAATACCAATATTTGTAAAACAGTTTTTTATATCATTTTTAATGTTGATCAATCATGAAGAGATATTTTCATAATTCTAGTAAATCTCTTCAGAATTCTGAAATGAAAAAAACGATTTTGATATATACAACGGCTAACAATTGTCATTCAAATGTGAATAACCAAAATGCCCTCATTTACGAAATACATAAGATACAAATTGAGGTAAGAAATAAATATAGTTTGACAATAAATTTTTTAAAAAGGATGGAAGAAAATAAAAGAATATAAAAACAGAAGCAACTAACTAGTTGTGGAGGCGATCTGGGGAGCTAGGGATCTGTCTGTATGAATCTTCAAAGCGACTGTTGCTATTGTTTAGACCCTTGAAGTACCTATGGAAGATACGTTGAACATTATCCTTCTTGTTCTTGGAGGCGAGGGTGTTTACGTCTTTTCCAACCTGGTTGTCTTCTGACAGTTCCCGGACTTGTCCTTCCCGGAAAAGCCAGATCTGGAACAGAGAGATGAGTAAGAGGGCGACGGAGAAAGTCAGCAGAATATCTCGACAACCCATACAGTAAAGAGATGGTGATGGAGAATAGGTTTGGATGAGTAAAAAGGAACGTGAGAGATTTGTTTGTGATAAGACAAGAAGGTCAGAGTGTTATATTCATAAAACTCCATCTTTCTCTCTCTTTCCGTGTGAGTTTTAATGTGGTGGAGCTGGAGCAGCCGGAGGGAAGGTGACGGGCATGCTCTGTCATTGACTCATTTGTCATTTTGAGTGAGTCCCTGTCTCTGTCGTTATCCATGTCTCTATTTTGTTCTTCATTTTTGTTCATATATATTACAATGAAATATCTGTTATATATATTTGTATATATTCAACGAAATACTTTTTTTTTTTTTTTTTTGGTCATCTGTTCGGAATATATTGGATGTTACTTCAAGGTTTCTCCTTACATAATAGTTACGCACTGCCAAGAATGGCAAAACCTACCCATGGGAATACAACAATCTCCTCTACAAAAACCGCTCCACAAGACAGTTATTATACCTCATCCAAAAAATACCTCCAAAAACCTACCCAAGCACCTAAACAGAGGATGATACTTCCTCATTTTCAAAGCAACCTAGAAGCCATCCAGGTGGTCCTGCTGCCACGTATGACTGCGTCTGCCCTCCTTTGGTCACCCCTTTAGTAATGAGGAGAGCTCCTCTGTTGTTTGCTCTCTCTTCCTTCACCACTCTCCACCATTCAAGTCCACACAATTTACCCAAAATAAGCCTTATCTCTCCTTTGAAGTTAGGCCAGGCTTTAGGGCTAAGAACCATTTGAGTTATGTCGCCATCATCTAAGGCAAATATCACTTTGTTTTGGTGATGAGATATGATACTTCCCACTGACCAAACCAAAACTTGCAGTTTTGCGTCATGAAGGCTACCAATCTCAGAGAAAGCTCTTCTCCCATGAAGAATCACCTTACCTTTCTCATCCCTTAAAACCCAAGCTCCTCCAACCAAACAAGTGTCTTTCATCCAATCGACGCCAATGTTACATCTGAACCAACCCCTCGTAGGGGGAACCCATCTTTTCTGTCAAGCCGTGCCATCACCTCGTTCTTCTAAGTCCTCTTTTTGCTCTTCCACTTGCGCTAAACTCCACATCTCAGACTCCACAAAAAAAATTTCCACCAGCTCAAGCAAACCAGATTGTTTTCCTTCAAACATCAGATTGTTCCTGTTCTTCCAAAGAAACCAAGTGATCCATGGCAGAGCATTACGTACCTTGCTTGGGATTGATTTGTTAGACCCCATTGAGAATAGGTGATGAATGTTGGCGTAGTGAGATGTCAAATCAAAGCCGCCTGGGGGAGAAGGAACATTCGCCAAAGCCCAAACTTGGCGCGCAACATGACATGTGAAGAGGATGTGATTGATTGATTCTCCTTGGAACCCGCAGGCTTGACAACACGGATCCAACTTGATGCCTCTCTTCACAAGCAGTTCACCTACAGAAATCGCATTGCTCAAGGCTCTCCATAGAAAAGTTTTAATCTTAGGAGGAGTCTTGAGTTTCCACGCCGCACTCTTCAACTCATTTAGAGAGGGCATGGCTTCAGCTTCTCTGATCTCTTCCTCCCTCGCCATTCTGTTTTTTAGCCAATACCCCGATTTAACCGAGTAGCTTCCATGCTTGTTGTGCTGCCACACCCAGAAATCATCTCCCTCAAAGACTGGTTTCATTGCCATTATCCTTGCGACGTCTTCCTCAAAGAACAGATCGTGAAGGATGTTTAAATTCCAGCATCTATTTTCCTCGTCAATCAACTTATCTACGTAGAGCAAGAGGTCGACAAAAATGTTTTTCGTTACAGGTCTCCTCATCACTCCACCTTCAATCCAAGCATCAACCCACACAGACACTGTCTTACCATTGCCAATCTTCTTTTTGATGCCCATAACAAGTAATTCCTTGCCAAACTGAATGCTCCGCCAAGCATAGGAGGGTCTAGGCCCGTTTGCGGCAGCTAAGAATTCGCCAAAGGGGAAGTAGCGGCTCCTGAAAACTTTGGCAAAAAGAGATTCCGGCTCATTGAGGATCCTCCACGCCTGTTTGGCCAATAACGATTGATTGAAGCTTTGAATATCTTTAAAGCCCAATCCACCTTGATCCTTTGCCAGTGATGGTTTCGACCAACTCAACCAGTGCAACTTTCTCTTGTTCTCTAAGGAATTCCACCAGAAATCTGCGATTGCTCTTGTCAAGTTTTCACAGGACGTCTTCGTTAATTTAAAACAGGACATGGCATAGATAGGCATAGCCATGGCCACTGCCTTGATTAGAATTTCCTTCCCTCCAAGCGACAACTGTTTCATGAACCATCCTGATAGCCTATCCTTTAGCATGTCGTAGATGTACGCCAGCATTTCCGTCTTGGACCCACTAAGGCATTCACGCAATCCTAAGTAGGAACCTGAACCCCCTTCCTTCTGGATTCTGGTAACTCTTTTGATCACATTTCTAACATCCTCGTGCACCTTGGATCCAAAAGTAATCGCGGACTTAGCTATACTCACTTGTTGACTAGTCGCTTTCTCATACACCTTAAGGATTCTCATCAACTCTGCAGCTTGGTCCTGATTCGCTCTACAGATTAGCAAACTGTCGTCGGCGAATAACATGTGATGAATCATCGGACCCTCTTCATCGAATCTGATGCCCTGAATCTTATCATTCCTTGCTGCCGTGTTCAACATGTGAATCAAGCCCTCTGTACACAATATAAAGAGGAATGGAGATAACGGGTCACCTTGCCTGAGCCCTCTCTCTCTGGTTGGATGCACCCAAAGGCTTGATTATTAATCAGTGTGGAGAAAGTGACCGATGACACGCAAAACATAACCCTCTCTATCCATACCTCAGCAAAACCCAAAGCCCTCAACATCGCCTTCAAATAATTCCACTCAACCCGATCGTAGGCCTTGTACATGTTGGATTTGATAGCCATGAAATCTTTAGAGAAGTTATCATTGGTCCTCAGCGCATGCACCATCTCATGAGCAATGAGAATGTTATCAGTGATAAGCCATTCTTCGACAAACGCTGACTGTGTTGCAGATACTAAGTCCGGGAGCAGAGGTTTAAGCCTGTTCACCATTCATTATCTTCGAGATCATCTTGTACAGGACCGAGCACAAGCTGATTGGTCGAAGATCAGTCATCAGTATTGGGTCAGTTATCTTAGGCAGAAGGCACAGATGAGTGTAGTTCCATTCTTTAGGGAACACCCCATGTAGGAAAAATTCTTCACTTCTTCTGTTACCTGGCCTCCAACCGTTCCCCAATATTTTTGGAAAAACAAACCTGACATTCCATCTGGCCCGTGCACTTGATGGATTGATAGAAAAAACCGCATCTCTGACCTCCTCGTTAGTTACCTCCCTTGTCAGCAATTCATTCATAGTCACGGAGACTTTAGCAGTAAATCCTTCAAACAGCTGATCATAATTCCCAGCCTCTCCTGCCTTGAACAATTTATTGAAGTAATTTGTAGCAACCTGAGCCTTCGCAGCTTCAGAGAATTGTAGATGCCCTCTCTCATCCATCAACTTATCAATTCTCTTCCTATTTCTGTTCGCTTTGACCGAAGCATGATAATATCTGGTATTGAGATCACCTTTAGTGGCCCATTTATCCTTGTTCCTCTGCTTCCAGTACTTTTCTTCCTCTCTGTATGACTTGATCAACTCAGTTTTCAGGTAATTCACTCTTACTCCAGACGGGAAACTAGATGATTGTTCCGCTTCCAGAGCTATTTGAATATGCACCAATTTATCCCTGGAGTTCAGGTTGAAATTCTTCTTCCATCTACTCAAGGACTTGCGGCATTGCTTGAGTTTGTCTGATACCGATGATCCAAAAAACTTATGATTAGTCAGCCACACCTTCTTAATTTCTTCCTTGACTCCAGGCTTGTTCAGAAATCTACTATCAAATTTGAAACTTCGTCTGTAGGATTCCGTAGACTCCAACAACTTGACCAGCACCGGTCTGTGATCCGACCCTCTCATGTCTAGAAAACTCTGATTTGATGCCGGAAAGTTTTTGAACCATTGTTTGTTTCCAAAGCACCTATCAAGCCTGCTCTGGATCCATTTTAGCCATCTCAAACCTCCCCATGTCAAGTTGTTTCCAGACGCTTGCAGTTCTGACATCTCGCTCACTGATAACATATCATTGAAGGGTTCAAGGGACTTGTCACTCCGCCTAGGCCCTCCAAGCTTTTCATCATTGTTCCTAATTTCGTTGAAATCTCCTATCATGCACCAAGCTTCCTTACGGTGTGCACCTATGCGAGAAAGCCTCTCCCATAATCTTGGTCTATTCTTCCTGACAGGTTCTCCATGTATGCACGACATGAAGAAAGTTTCACCTCCCATCTGAACCTCGAGATCAACCAAGTGCTTATCTACATGCTTAAACGAAATATTTACAGAGTTCTTCCAGAGTAACGCCAACCCTCCACTGTACCCAATAGGATTCACAGTCATTATCCTATCGTACCCAAGCAGTACCTGAAAATCCACCAACTCATCTCTACCTTGTTTTGTTTCCATAAGAAAAATAATATCTGGGAAATGTTCCAACGAAATACTTATATACGGTGTTTTTATTAAAAGTTTATACGGGAAATTATAAATAAGAACCTTTTTAATAGGCAGGCAGTACGTATGTTTTAACTTTTCTCAGTTATACTATGGTTTAGATTTACTGATTTGGGTTTCTTGTCGCATGCATGTTACTTTGATATATATCTGTTTATTCCTCGGTTAGTTAAAAATATGGTCCAAATTATATGAGTCGTTGATAAAATATGGAGTGGTCCAACGACAAATGTATGCAAAGAAAATATCATAATCATGAGTTGCATTCCCAAGATAGGTGCAGCGTTGAGAATTAAATTGATGCAATTAATTAGGCACAAAAATTGATATTTCTAGCTACTCGAGGGAGATGTAAAGAAGAACATGTACAATAAAAGAGGAACATAAACAACGAAAACAAGAAGCTAAAACCTAAGTTTCAGTGTGTCGGTGTGGTCAAAACTGACGACGAGATATTGCTGGAGAAGAAGGAGAAATGTTGATTATAATCACGCAAAACGTATTCTAGAATGTAAACTACTCATCTACAGCATAAAGGTTGGCTTATCTATATTATATTCTATATGACAGTGTTGTAGTTGTAGAAAAGGTTGAAATATATAATTAGTTATATGGTTGTAACATTAAATTGTAGATAAATATTTCTTAAGAAACATGATTTGTCTAGTCGAGGTGTCAATTGACCACATGGGTATGTCTGAAAAATATAAAAAACAAGAAATGTAAAATGTATTATCAATTTCAGATTGTCTATAACTATTTATGCTAATAGCAATAACTCTATTTAGTAATCACATGTCTTTGCAGGTCCATGGAGCTCCACAAGTAACTTATGTTTTCAGTGTCATGGGTGGCCGTCTTCTAGATTAAAACCACATTTTCTCACACTTTTAGTAGTATTTGAATCCGATTAATGTCGTTAAAAGGTACAAAGTTTTTAAGAAAAAAAAACGATAAACAAATAACAAAATAGTAGAAAATATACAACTACAAAGAAACAACCTTAACATAAGGTCTTATCAGTCAAATCAAGAGAGCTAGATGCAAATGAAGGATAACAGGTCTAAAAATTGCACGAGGAATCCTTCCGATATCTCATTTCTTATTCGCAGACGATAATCTATTTTTTTTTAGAGCTGATATATCATGCAATGTACATAGATGATGAAGATCATAAATAACTATGGTAAAACCTCCAGGATGACAACTTAATATTTCAAAATAATCCATCCTCTTTGGCAACAAAACCTCAAGACATAAAGATAGACATCAAACAAGCTCTAGAAATTACAAAAGAAGGCATCACAGGAATATATTCAGGCTTACCAGAAAAAATGTGGGTCAACAAAACAGACCTTCGCCTACATACAAGATCGACTCAACTCTAGAGTAAACTCTTGGTCTGCGAAACTTTTGTCGAAAGGTGGAAAGAGGTGTTACTAAAATCAGTTGTTCAAGCCTTACCGACCTACGTCATATCTAGTTTCATACTGCCTCAAGACATTATCAAAAAGCTCCCAATCTCAATCTCGAAGTTCTGGTGGAGCTAAAAGCAAAATAGCCGTGGACTGCATTGGATTACTTAGAGAAAAATCTGTCCTACCAGATAAAGGCGGACTTGGTTTCCAATATCTTAAAAGTTTTAATCTCGCACTACTTGCGAAGCAGTAGTGGAGAATTCCCTACCATCCATCTTCACTCCTAGCTCGAGTGTTGAAAAGCTGTTACTTTCGCGCCTCTGACCCTATAGCGGTTGGCAAAGCAAATTCCCCATCCTATGTTAGGAGAAGCCTCATGGCAGTCAAGCCACTACTACAGGCTGGTTTAAGAAAGGTGATTGGCTCAAGTGAAGATACGAAGGTCTGGTCAGGCCCATGGATAACAAATTTACCACTTCGCCCAGCTCTAAGTACAAGAGCTCCAGCCAATCAAGAATTGAGAGTCGCCTATCTCCTCTCGCCACAACCCAAGACATTGAACATGATCACTCTGCGCAATTATTTCATGGCCAGATATCTCTCTCAACTGTAGCATTAAAACAAAATTTTGTCGTGTGAAAGAAGACTACTGGGTATTTACTCATTAAAAACACACTATAACCTAGCCATGGAGCTTAAACAAGGGACATAAATAGCAGCGTTCACATAACCTAGCACGACGCTGCTCAAAGAAAAGGTCTGAAAAATTGTAAATTCGAGCAAGATAAAACATTTTATGTGGTAGGCATTATCAAACTACATTCATGTATGCGATCGCCTAGCTGATCGGTATTGCAGTCGAGACCGCTCTTATCCTAGGTGTAGAGCATATAATGAATCAATCAATCACATGTTGTTTAAGTGCCCCCCGACACTCCAAACATGGGACCTAGCAGACGTCCCTTTTATTTCGGGAATATTCACGTTCACCTCGGTCTACAGTAACCTGGATCACCTCTTATGGTGAATCAGAGAGCAAGGCGTCCCTGACCTTACAACCTCCAAAGTATGTTGGATTCTTTGGTATCTATGGAAAACACGTAATAAAAAGGTTTTTAATGGTAAAGACGTCTCCTCTTTTGACCCACTCCAACTCGCCTCAAGTGAGGCTGATAACTAGAAACTTGCTCATGTCATAGTGAAACCGCAGGGAGAGGAAGAAGACCAACATCACACTGCTTTGATGATTGTAACATAGCACACTGCAAGATCAATGCCTCATGGCATAAAAATGTTCTTCCTTGGAAGAGGATTTTCACTCAAAGACGGAGAAGGAAGATAGTCGCTTGGTTCATTTGTTATCAATCAAATGCCCTTATATGGACTATGAACTCCACCATTCTCCTCGGTCACTATACCATGTCCTTTGAATCTGACTGCCTGCAGCTCGTTACCTTCCTCAACAACGAAGAAGATGAAGAATGGCTAGCTTTAATGTTGAATCAGAAGAGTTTTTCAAAATCGTTCTAAGTTCTTATTTTGCTCCATTAGTTTGACTCCCCGTATTTTAAACTTTCCAGCGGACTCTCTTGCGAAAGAAGTCCGATCTTGTAATATTGTATTTTCTCATGTTCCAAATGGGTTGGTCCCAAAAGCTGACTCTTTAGAATTAATATGATAAAATAAGGAGTTTTCATTGTAAAAAAAACTATAAAAAACATCCGTAAAAATATAAATAATACAAGTTTTTATATCATTAAATTTTGTTTTCTTCTGTGATTAATAATCTACCAGTCCAACTATATATAAAGGATTCATTTATAGAAAAATACCTTGTCTTATACCATAAGCTAACCCTTATAAATATTAAACTATACCCTGATCCGCGCGCCAGCGCGGATATAAATTTTTAGTTTTTAATTATTTATTTTATTAAATGATATATTTGTAATATTCGTTCATATTATATTCATTAAGTAAATATTTTTTTTTGCATCTTAAACTGTCTATTTTTTTACGAATGTGTGATATCATATAAAAAATATAAAAAATGAGTATAGAATTAATTAGATAATTTTAAAAACATAAATTTTTCTTTCGTGTGCGATATCATATAAATAATGATCCGCACAGTTAACAAAAATCATGATTATTTTATGCGTAATTTTTTTTTATTTTGACAATTTCCTTAAAACTATATTAAATTTTACATATTTTAATTAGAATATTTTTAATATCTGTACCTTTTTATTTGAAATGCAACTCAATATTTTTTTAACAATTATAACAAAATATTTAAAAAATATTTTTAGAATTTGTTTGAAAAATACGAAAATTACATTTTAAATTAAAATTATCCTAAAATATGATAAGTTTTGATGTAAACGAAAACTCAAATTATGTTAAAAATAATTATATTCAATGATAATAACAATTTAAATTGATTATTTTTAAGAAAATACATTAAAAAAAATATTGTTTGAAAGAAAATTCATTTATCTTCAAAATATAAAATGAAAATATTATAATTAATTAATAAAAAATACAAATAAAAACCATAAATTTAGCAAATGACAACTGAGTTATATTATGCTAAAAATTTATTTCTAACAATTTAGCAAATGACAATGAGTTATGAGCAAATAATACCATATAATTTTTTAAAGCATAGTCATTCTTAAATATTTTTTGAACAAATAATTAATTTTAAATTTAATCAACTGAAAATAATATCCGTACAATTGTATGAGTCAAATTCTACTTTTATTGATGCATGTTATATATTAGTGTTGCATGTTTTAGCTAACATTTTAATGATGCACGTTTTTTAAAATCTCTATTATTAAAATTATGCACGTAAGGATAACTCATGAGTTTTCTTGGTTGATTAAATGACATTATGTCCAAATTATTTTAAGGATATTTCATTAAGGTAACTGAAAAATACAAACAATAAAATATGAAGTTTAAATTCATTTAAGCATATTCCATTAATTTAACTAAAAAGATAAGTAATAAAGTAGGTAGTTTTATTCGTTTTAGGATATTTCATAAATGCAACTGAAAAAGACAAGCAAAAAAATAGGGAGTTTAATTAATGAAGTAAGAACATTTTTAAATGAGTACTTTTCTTTTAGTAATATAGATTGGGTAGTAATTCAAACTTTGGTTGTTTAGATATTTGTTTCATATCACTCTATAGTCTTATCAAACGAATAGGATGATAATATATATTTTTTTGTTTAATAGGATGAATAATATTTGATGCATGCTAATCAAGAAAAGCAAAAAGATTTGATAAGCGAAAAAGTAGAAAATTACAAAACCGAAATTTGTTTCTTCTCAACTTCACTTGCCATTTTCTTCTTGTTATTGTCTCAATTTCTTTTTGCCTTTTCTTACTCTTCACGTCTACCCTCTGACCCCAACATTATTCTATTTTAACTCTTTGCTTTCAATAATATTAATTCTATACCAGTTTAGGGATTTTTCTACGTGAGAAAATTACACAGATAGGCACATTTTAAGAAGTCAATTACATTAAAAGGCATATCTTGGTTTTGGTACATTTTTTCGTTTGAAATGTAAAATTTACCTCTTAACTCTTTCTCTTACACCAGCCATCAAATAATCCCTAATCCTCTTTTCCACTCTTCTAGCTCTGTTCTTTTCTTTTCCAATTTCTGTTTTCACCACCAACAGATTGATATTAAACTTCGAGAGGCAATTTAGATGACGATAGTAGTGGCTGCGGCAGTGGAGGCCGGGGTGGAGGTGGATACCGCAGTGGAAGGGTGATGGTTATGCAGAAGTCGGTGGTGGAAGACGTGAGGGTGGATACAATGGTGGTGGAGGTGGCTACTCGAAAGGAGGAGGTAGTAGTGGATACGGTTGGGGTGGGATACGGATATGGAGAAGGTGTATGAGTGTGTGCTAAATATCCACTTGTGTCTCAAATTTGTAAGGATCTATTCTATTAAAACATGAATATGACCTATTGATATAAGTGTGGTCAAACTATTTTAATACAGTTATTAAAACATTTTATTAATCATTTAAGAGAAATATTATATAAAAAACACAAATATGACTAAAAACACACAAATATAAAAATTAAATTTCTAAAAAAATGTAAAACAAGAAATATACCCGCCCTTTTAGGGCGGATCTGAATCTAGTAAAACTGTTAAAAAACTACATCGAAAGTTACAATTGTGCTCTTCCAACAAAATGTATCTATGAAAGTAAGAGAAAAGACAAATGTGTCTTAACATGTAAGTCGCTCATTTTTTTTCCTGATCAATGTAAGTCACTCTTTCTACTTTCATCTATTATCTACAAAATATGTTTCTAAACCTTACTCCATAGGGTAATATCAGTGTCAGGTTCAGGCTAATAGATGCTAAAGGCGTTTTCTAGATGAATTTTATACGTTCATCAATGGATTTCTCAGATTTAAAAATTGAATATGAGATTTTCTCTCGTGCTGTCGGACGTATTCTGTCGGGTGCTTTGAGTGTGTGTTCATGGTTGGATTCTTGGTCTGTTTCAGGGTTTAGGTGGAATTTCCGGAAGCTCCAAGAGCCGTAGCATCAAGGTTTGAGGGCGCCTTTCTCTCGGTAGCTCGTGGTGCCCGGTGCTCGACCCCGACCAGTTCCGGTTTCTTTGGTCTGAGCTCGTCTTGTTGCTTAGCTGGTTGTAAGGCTTTGTTCCGCTCTGTTTCGAGTTGCGTCAATTTTCGTTTTGTCTTATTGTTTTGTTTATTTTTTGTTCTCCGCTACAAGTTGCTTTTGTATCTTCTGTCACTGGTATAATAATTTAGCATTTTACACAAAAAAAGAAAGAAAATTGAAAATAGTATAGTAGAAAAGATGGAACCATCAATCATATCAAAGACTCAAAACCTTCTTTGAGAAACTATGAACGCACTTATCAACTAATAACAAGCTGATGATGTTTTTTAATACACATATCTGACAAATTCTAGTTTGGGATCAAAGAAAGTTATGTTTTATTGATTAGAAGCTTGGTTTATATACCAAGTTAAGTAAAGCAACAATAGGTAATTGTAAAGAACCAATCTAGAATAGGAAAATCATATTTGAGTCTATCTAAATCTATTTCGTATAATTCCTAAGATAACTAGGAATCATACTCCAATACCCCCCCCCCCCCCCCCCCCCCCCCCCCTCAAGTTGGAGCCTGAATATTATTGATGCCTAACTTGAGAAGAAATGAACCAAATTCCTTGCATCCCAAAGGTTTGGTGAAGATGTCTGCAAGCTGATCGTATGTTGATACATGAATCGTTTTGATAACTCCTTTGATTATCTCATCACGAACAAATTGACAGATGATTCCCATATGCTTTGTCTTCTTATGTAGAACTGGATTGGCACTTATGTGTAAGGCTGATTTATTATCACAACAGACCGTCATTGGCTCCTGATGCGAGACTCCCATTTCCCGGAGAAGCTCCTTCAACCAAATCAGTTCCTGTGTTATTGCTTTCATCGCACGGAACTCTGCTTCTGTTGATGATAAAGAAACAGCATCTTGTTTTGTAGTCTTCCAAGCAATGGGAGAAGTCCCAAACTGAATTATCCAGCCGGTTAGAGATCGATGAAAGGTAGGGCATGCTCCCCAGTCCGCATCACACCAGCCGGTGATGGAAAACGTAGCATTGGCCCTTAGTAGAATACCTTGGCCGACCGTCCCTTTTAAATATCGAACAGTTTTCAAAGCAGCAGACCAATGTTCTTCTCTTGGCTGTTGCATAAATTGCGATAAGATATGTACGGAGTAAGCGAGATCAGGACGAGTCGCAAGTAGATATATAAGGCGACCGGTATGACGTCTATAACACTCTAGATCCGTAAGAAAATCACTCTGAGACGAGCCTAGTTTATGATTCTGATCCATAGGTGACCCGGCTGGTCTACATCCGAGCAAACCACATTCTGTTATTATTTCTAGTGTATATTTCCGCTGGCAAAGATAAATACCTTGAGGACTCCGGGTTACCTCTAAGCCAAGAAAGTATTTGAGTATACCGAGATCCTTCATATGGAAGCACGTTGATAGGTATGCTTTAAATGAATTGACTTCAGAATTGGAGTTGCCGGAGATAATAAGATCATCCACATACACCAAAATCATGAGAGAAACATTGTTCTTCGTATAGGCGAACAATGAATGGTCAGAATGGGTCTGTGAAAACCCATACTTTAAGAGAGCATCTGCAAGTTTCGCGAACCAACATCTCGGAGCTTGTTTGAGACCGTAAAGTGACTTTCGCAATCTGCACACACGCGTATCATTAGGATTTGAAAAACCGAGAGGAACCTTGATATAAACTTCTTCTTGGAGATCACCATGAAGAAACGCATTGTGAACATCCATTTGATGGATCCCATGATTATTCTTCGCGGCAAGATCAAGAAACAAACGAACTGTTATCATCTTAGCCACCGGGGAAAACGTTTCTGTATAGTCTAAGCCTTCTTTTTGATTGTTGCCCAAGACTACCAGCCGAGACTTGTGTCTTTCGATTGTACCATCCGCTCGAAGTTTAATCGTATGAACCCACTTGGTTCCGAGAGCCTTTTTATCTTGCGGTAACTCCTGAAGATCCCATGTATGTTGTCTTTCAAGAGCATCCATTTCTGATTTCATAGAATCTCTCCAAACCTTATGTTTCATTGCTTCTTTGAAACTTCTAGGTTCGATATTGCTCGCCAAAGCAATGAGATAGCTGCAATGTTTAGGAGCAATACGATCATATGATAAATAGTTAGATAGAGGAAACAACGAACCTGAGGATAGCTGAGGTGTAGATGATGGCAGAGAGGGAGTGAGAGTAGGGATTGTAGTAACCGTGTTGATCACAAAATCGTGATATTGAGTCGATGGAGTGCGTAACCTATGACCACGACCAAGAAGCTCTGTTTCAATGGCCTCTGTTTATGTGGTTTCTATATCCTCTGTTTCTGTAACCTCTGTTTCTGTAATGTCTACCCCTTCGGGCTGATTTTCTAAAGCCGTTGGGGTATTTTTCTGGATAGGAAGTGAGACAATCACATGTTCAGTATCTGATGCGGTCATTATATGCAGAGGTATGGTCTCCATTGGTGCCGTTGATGCTTTATCATCATAAGGGAATACATCCTCTTGGAAAGTGACATCTCTAGAGATGAAAACAGTTTCTTGTTCAAGATCAAACAATTTCCATCCCTTAGTACCCGAAGGATAGCCAATGAGAATACATCGTCGACTGCGTGGTGCAAACTTATCGCCTTGGGTATTCTTGTTGTGAGCATAAACTAAACAACCAAGAGCACGGAGGTGAGAGATCGTAAGAGGTTGACCATGAAGAAGCTCAAACGGAGTCTTATCCTTAAGAAGTGATGATGGTGTGCGGTTGATTAGGTTTGCTTGAAATATCAAGGCTCGTGCGACATTAAGGATATGCCTATGCTTTCGTTCAGCATGTCCATTCTGCTGCGGTGTGTGAACACACGAGGTTTCATGGACGATTCCTTGTTCTCTAAGGAATTTGGTAAGGCAAGTAAACTCCGTTCCGTTGTCGCTCTGTAATGTTTTGATCTTCTTACCATACTGTCTCTCGATCAAAGTCATGAAATCTTTGCGTTGTTGAGCCACAAAGGTCTTGTCCGGTAGAAGATATAATCATATGGCTCGAGAAAAATCGTCAACGATGGTGAGAAAGTAGCGAGATCCGCAAAATTTTGTAGTTCGATACGGACCCCAAAGATCACAATGGATTAAATCAAAAATCTCTTTTGCATTATGACTACTATCTGGAAAATTTTGACGAGTTTGTTTAGCTTGAAAACAAATATCACAACTTTTAATAAGATTTAAAGTTTCTGAAGTAGAAACTATTCCCGCAATACGAGTAGATGGATGGCCAAGACGACGATGCCATAAAACTGAATCCTCTACAACAGTAGTCTGCAGTGACGTCAAGGTCTCGATCCCTCGAAAACGGTACAATCCCTCTCCCTCTCTTTCACCCGCACCAATCAGCATCCTCGAGGTACGGTCCTGCAATATCATGAGTTTATCAGTTACTTGTCCAACAAGGAAATTATCTGTAACTAATTGACCAAAGGAGATGAGATTAGTATGAAATCCCGCCACATAATACACATTGTGAATGTGTAATGTGCTTGTTAGTTGAACTGTTCCTTGCTTAGAAGCCATTGCTTCTGAGCCTGCGGGTAATAGAACCGGTATAGGTGTGATATCACGATTGTTTATCATTATATCGATACAACCTGTCATATGGTGTGTTGCACCAGTATCCATGATCCAAACACACTCGTCTTTCTTACCCTTTAGATGCTCGTTTTGAGTTGTTCCCTTGTTGATTAACTTGTGAACAATACTCCATTGCTCGTCAGTGATACCAGTGAGTCCCAATCGATCAACATCGGTGATGGTTACATTCGCTTGGAAGCTTTGATGTCTCTGTTTTAGCGACTGTAGCTGTATTTGCTTTTGGTTGAGTTGGTTTTTGTTGTGTACTGCGATTAGGACCTCTGTTCTTTGGTCTGTCTTCCCACCATTCGGGAAAACCGATAATTGTAAAGCACCCTGAGGCTTCATGTCCTGTCCGACCACACGCCGTCCACTGTCGGGAAGGATCCTTGTTCCCTGGTCTCGTAGTATTAGGTCTTGAAGCATTAGTTGATGAACGAGCCTGAGATGAGAAGCCCATTACTGGTGTATCTGATGTGATGCTGGAACGAATTATCTCATTCTGTGATGCCGTCTGGTAGACGCTATCAAGGTCTGGAAGAGGAGTTATGGCGCATATCTGTGATCGTATGATGCCGTGTGTAGCATCGTCGAGTCCCGAGAGAAAGTCATGAACTCGCAGAGTTTCTATTTCTTTGTCTCTAGCCGAATTTAGATCACATTCGCATTTGCCACAACTACATTGTTTGGAATTCATGCAGTCTGCAATCCCATCCCAGATTTTCGTTAGACGACCAAAGTACTCATCTATTGAAGTCCCGTTCTGTTTGCAATTTGCCAAAGAGTTTCGTAGCTGCTGAAGACGTGCTCCACTTTTGATAGAATAACGTTTTTTGATGATATCCCATAAATCTTTAGCGATTTCACGGGTAGAGATAGATGATCGAATTTTTGGTTCAATCGTTTGTTTTATCCACCCTACAATCAGATGATTGTTTTCTAATCTTCTAAGTAGGTTGAATCGGCTGCCGGTTTTGGTAGACTGCCGTCAAGGAAACCAAACTTCTTCCGTGAGCTAAGAGCCATACGAAAGTTGATGGCCCATTCATCATAATTAAATCCATTCAGGAGTGGTTGAGATATAACAGCTCCTGGATTATCATTAGATGAAAGATCATAAGGGGTGATTGTTTTGTATTTGATGTTGCCTGCGGTGATCTCCATTGTTGAACGCCGAAGGTTTGAATGCTCGTTGTTTCAAGTTCTGAAACGATGAGTTAATAAGGAAAGTTTGTGTTTGCGATTTGCAAAGACAAGATTTAGTATGAATGGAAGATCTTCTTATTCAAGTTTCTGAATAAAGAAGTTTTGAAAAAATATCGTGAATGGTCTGCCATCTGCAAGATAATCACGAGAATAAGGATGTTTTTGATGTGTTTATATTTGTTCTTGCTCTGATACCATGACAAATTCTAGTTTGGGATCAAAGAAAATTATGTTTTATTGATTAGAAGCTTGGTTTATATACCAAGTTAAGTAAAGCAACAATAGGAAATTGTAAAGAACCAATCTAGAATAGGAAAATCATATTAGAGTCTATCTAAATCTATTTCGTATAATTCCTAAGATAACTAGGAATCATACTCCAATACTATCACTACTAGGTGATGACCCGCGCCCTGCGCGGGGTGAGTAGACTAAAAAAAAATTATAAATTTAATCAATAGATATTGAATAGGTAAAAGCAATAGTGAGATATTATACATGGTTTAGATTTAGGAGTTCAATCCGGTAAAACCGAACCGAAATAGAAAAAATGTTTTGAATTTGGTAATACCGAATATACCGAATGGATGTTATTTTTTTTTAAAATACGCTATATGGATATGGTTTGGCATATAAACTAATTATACTGATCAAAGCGAATAAAATGAAAATATGTTGTATAATTATATGTAAATTCTATAATATAATTAGTAACATATACATAATTTATTTATTGATATGGTCTTCATACTTAAAATTTTTATTTTACTAATTTAATATTTTGTTTTAAGTCAAAAGATATATTTCATCTTTATCAAATTAAAAAAACATAATTTTATTTTTTTTACGCTGACATATATGTACACTAATATTTAGTTAATAATATTATGGATTGCTAATTTTTCTATTCTATAGAAAATATTATTGTTATCAACTTAATATGTTTACTAATAATTTTAAATTGTAAAATAAAATAGTCTATTTAAAAACAAAAGTATCTTCGTGTTTTATTAAAGCCAATATTTAATTATATAGAGTAAAATTTACAAAATTATAAAAGATCATTTTTTTTTGAAACAAAATGTTATTAAAGACAAAATGTTATAAAAGATTATATTTATGGTATTTTGGTATAAAACCAAATAAATCGGAAACTGGCTGTATATAAACCGGACCAAACCAAAATAGATATGGTCTTTAATATGGTAGCTATTTTTATAAACTGGAATACCGAAAAACAGAAAAAACCGAAGAAACCGAACCGACATCAAAATTGAACACCCCTATATAGATTAGCAGAAGTAACATTTGATTTTTTTTAAAATTTAAAGAATATATAGCATATGAAAACCATTTCACTGGTCTCTTCACCAGCAGCCGAATACTGCTTCCAAAGTTTTATGACTTTCACCCATCTTCCACAAAGACTTCTTTGGCTCAAGTCAGAGATGAAATTCATGCCACTCATTTTCTTTGCTAGTTTTGAAACGTTTAGGTTGTAATACCGTAGATATTAGGATAGTATGATATATATACAACTAATAAAGTTCTGACCCAGGAGATTTGAAAAAAAAAATGAATAACCCATTGCCACAAAGGAATGTTGCAAATCCAATGATATTTGACTTTAACCTTAACCGAAAAGAATTATATAAATTTCCATATTTAATGTCTATCACCATTTATGTTAATTTCGTAATAAAAAAATCTTGTTGCAAAAGTTAAAGGATTGAAATAAATTTAATATGTCATTCCTTTTTGAATGTATTTTACAATCACTCGAGATTGCATTTAAATTTTTTATACATGACATTTTGATTTTACAATATAATCGAGTTTCTATTGCTCAATCCCAAAATAAATGTCACGTATCCCATAAAATACAAAAAAAAATTAATCAAAATTAATGTCACGTACCAATGTTTATAGTAGAACATAATTATGAATCGTGTCCCTAAAAATGTCATCTATCATTTATGAATTGTAAAGAACATGATATTTGACTTTAAACTTAACTGGAAAGAATTATATAAAATTCCAAATTAATGTCTGTCAGCATTTAAGTTAATTTTGTAATAAAAAAATCTTGCTGCAAAAGTTAAGGGATTGCAAACAATTTATTATGGAATTCGTGTTTGAATGTATTTTACAATCACTCAAGAACATGATTATTAACAATATATTATAAAAATATGGATTTTTGAAAGGAGCCAAAATAAAAGAAGTCCATATTAAAAATAATATTTGACTTTAACCTTAACCGGAAAGAATTATATAAATTTCCATATTTAATGTCTATCACCGTTTATGTTAATTTCGTAATAAAAAAAATCTTGTTGCAAAAGTTAAAGGATTGAAAGAAATTTAATATGTCATTCCTTTTTGAATGTATTTTACAATCACTCGAGATTGCGTTTAAAATTTTTACATACGATATTTTGATTTTACAATATAATCGAGTTTCTATTGCTCAATCCCAAATAAATGTCACGTATCCCATCAAATACAAAACAAATTAATCAAAATTAATGGCACGTACCAATGTTTATAGTAGAACATAATTATGAATCGTGTCCCTAAAAAATGTCATGTATCATTTATGAATCGTAAAGAACATGATATTTGACTTTAAACTTAACCGGAAAGAATTATATAAATTTCCAAATTGATGTCTGTCAGCATTTATGTTAATTTTGTAATAAAAATGACTTGTTGCAAAAGTTAAGGGATTGCAAACAATTTAATATGGAATTCGTTCTTGAATGTATTTTACAATCACTCAAGAACATGATTATTAACAATATATTATAAAAATATGAATTTTTGTCTTAGCTATCGAAATTTGTTATATAGCCATGATATAATAGCTAAGACAAATACACTTAATGTATGCTAACTTCTACAAAATAATACAACATATATGTCGAAGAATCCACTAATATTATACTACGAATTTGTAAAATACTGCAGTATACACATCGAAAAATACACTAATATTATGCCACACCACATTTGGGAAAGACAACCTTCGTAGTTGTCTAAGTGTATTGTTAATAACCGTCAGTGTACACCATAATTTTAGTAATGTAATCACAATTCATATATTATTTACAACTATCAATTGGTTTTTAGTAATGCAATAAATAATCATATTGTATATTGTATGAAAGGATCCAAATAATAAATAATGACATTACATGTAATTAGTCTAGGCAAGGAAAAATTATTTAATAAAGGTTGTGAGAATGATTCTCATGATGACACATAAGTAATGGCATTTTGGTTAATCACACATAGGGATAAGGTTAATTGTTAATAATGTTCCTCAAATAATAAAAAAAAGATTAAATTGTTCAAAACACCTTTTAAGTATAAAAAATATTATTCTTAGATATTCATTTGAGTATCTGAACAATAAGGGTGTTCTTAGTTTTACTGTCTACAAAATGGCTTGTTACAGGGGCTAAAGGCGATTTATAGAACACGGCCCTTGTAAAAAAATGAAAACAATTAAAATAGAGACTAGATCTCGATCCGCACAACCGCGCGGATTTTTTTTTCATTTATTTTTATATAAATATTTTGTTTTCAATTCTAAATTGGTATATATTATAATATATATGTGTCTATCAATTTTTAAAACATAATAAGTTTACGGTATATTTTTTTCATTGAATAGATTGTTTCAAACTTTCACATATATTTGTATCTTCTTCTATATATGTATTTTTAAATTATTATTTTATTATTAAAATCGTAACTATAAATATAAATATTAATAAAATATTATTTTATTGTCATATTCAAAAATATTGTAATATTTCACAAATTTAAAAAGTTTTTAAAAAGTAAACTTTTTGCTTCATAGATTTATATTATCGAGTAAATAATTAAACATTTAGTTTTTGTTTAATTTTTAAAATAAACTATATAGTTTAAAATTTGTTTTCATTGGTTTAAGATAGTAAAGATTAATCATTGTTAGATAATATGATTTTTGTTATTTAAAAAAAAATCTTTATAATTTTAAATGTTAACATTGACGAATATGTAAATAATTAAATATGGAAATATAGTATTACAGCATTAAATTATATCTAGTTAATTTACACTATATTTAAATCCAATTGATCATCTATTGTTTAAATTCAATTATTGATAGCCCAATAAAAATTTCTGGTAGACCCAAAATTTAAATGATAAGATTAGAGATTAAATGTAACATGATTTTTTATGAATAGGTCCATTAGATCCATTTTTAAAAAAAATCGCACATGAATCAAGGTTGTGACTTCTGTTTTAATATATAAGATACACTCTTGCTTGAACCTATTACATATAACTTAATAAATAGTAATTTGATTGATACACTATGCTGTAAATTTGGTTCAATTCTTTTTTTTTTGGCGAACAGAAAAGAAGATTTGAAATACTTCACAAGTTTTATCAATTTTGTATGGATTCGTGAACCATGTGAATGCAAAGGCCACCAGAAGTCTACAATGAACGTTATCTACTCAAAAGGTTTTTTACCTGTGTCATTGGAATAAACAAAGTCACAAACTTCACCAAGAGAGTTGCACTAGATCATCATTATCCATGGTTTTTCAATGGATTTCTCAAAATTTTTTTTTAAAAAAAATAATAAATAGTAGAAAAAATAGAACTATCAATCATATAAAAGATTTAAAATCTTTTTTTTTTTTGAAAAACTATGAGCACACTTTTCAGCTAATAACAAATTGATTAAAAAAATAATACATGCCACTATTAAAATGATCCAACACTTTTTAACTATTAGAATATCAATCTTAGACATTCATTTGAGTTTCTGAGCAATAAGGCTACTCTTAGTTTCTGTGGTTTGTCTCTTTGCAAGTCCGGTTTAATATTTCCAGAGACCTTATCTAGGATGAAATAATTTTCCCCCTTTCATAGTTTCTTTTTTATTGTTTATAAGATCTTTGTTTCCCGTCAAAAATTACACCAATTTTGTCAACTATGTGAAAAAGGGGAATGCCTCTTGGGGCATCTAAGTTGGCACGGCTCGGTGGGGCTTACAACTGAAAAGAACGTCATTTTTAAGATGCGCGTTACTATTTTTGACAACGTGGAGTATAGGATGTTCAGTTATATAGACCAAGTCTGAACAATCTGTCTTGTCTAGAGAGGGATTTTTCAACTCCTATAGAAACGTTGTGGTTTCATGATTTTCAAATATACTAAAGAAGCCATGGGATGAAAGCAAAAGCTGATTCCGCTCACATTTCCATTACTTATATAAACTCTCATCATCATTAACATAGTTCAAAACACCTACCAAAAAAGGGCGACCACTAGTATGCGTGGGCTTGTGGTTAAGCGCAGAGGTTGGTCCCGTTGCATGCCTAGTTCGAGCTTCTGTAAGAAGAGTAATTAAACATGTTTCTGTTTAAGGTCAAAGACCGGTTCAAGGCTGAGGAAGAGATTAAAGCGGAAGGCCTAACTTCTTCGGGAAAAGAAGAAGCAAAAGCTGCATTATCAACAGAAAAATTATACCTGTTGTTTGTTGTTACTTGTTTTGCCATATAGAACGTCTAAACCGAAAAAGATGGGGTCGAGTTAGAACGGTTTGGCTCGGTTTCTAAGAACCAAACCATCTTGAGCAAATAGATATTATTAATTTATTATTTGTTTGGTCCACTTCGGCCATAGGTAAGTTAAGTTTGAGTTGTTGGGTTTGCAGCCGGTTCACTAGGGTAACAGATTTATGTTTATAAACATATATCCAAAACCATTAACAAACTTAATTCGGTTTACTTAGTTCCAAATTCTTAACCGGAATACCCAAAAAATAAACCAAGAAAAAAAATCAAACTCCAAACCAGCTTGAATTTTCTTCATAAGAAAATCCTCAAGATAAGGATATATGTATAGAAAAACTCATGATTTAAACTTAAAACCATACCAAATCAAACAAATTATTAACTTGTTTCTTCAAGTTTGTTTCAGGCTGTTGATTAATTTGTCGTGTCTTTCTTTAATTTGTCAGATACAGGAACCAAATTGCTTTTGATTTCTTACTTCTGTCTGAATCTCGAATGATGAGAAGAATTAACCAAGTTCATCGAACAAAGGAGTACAATACAATTCAGGTTAGCGTTCTGTCTTTGTTCTGTCTTTATTTTGTGGTATAATTACTCATTGATCTTGACTTAATGAATAGATTTAGCTTCGCCGGTAATTAATGTTATGGTTAGCTAGATGTCACCTCGGTTCAATTGTGCATTGATACTTCTCTCGGTGTAGTGTTGAATGTGTTAGATAGATGTCACCTCGGTTTGGTTGTGCATTGATACTTCTCTTGAATGTATAAAAATTCTTTACTCCTCCTCTTTCTTGAATTCATTTCTACCCGTCTTCTTCTCCTCTCACTTCCACATTATTTCCTTCTCCTCTCTCTTACTTGATCGTCGTTCGGAGATGGATTCCAATCCATTTACGCAAACATCAAACTTTGTTGACTTACTAAATAGTCAACAAAGTATCTCCTTTGGGAACTATGAAGATAGTGTTGATCTATCTTCATCTCAACTTCCTTCTGTAGGTACAGATGATCCTGGTGAGCGTCAGGAACGAAGGAAGTGGACTCCCACGGATGATGTTGTTCTGATCAGCTCGTGGCTTAACACGAGCAAGGATCCAGTTGTTGGCAACGAGTAAAAGTCAGGTGCATTCTGGAAGAGAATCGTAGCCTACTATGCAGCAAGTCCGAAGATGGCTGGCTGCGAACAGAGAGAGGCTTCTCATTGTAAGCAGCGTTGGCACAAGATGAACGACTTGGTCTGTAAGTTCTGTGGCGCGTACGAGGCGGCAACTAGAGAGAAAACTAGCGGTTGCAATGAGAATGATGTCCTCAAAAGAGCTCTTGAGATATTCTACAATAACCACAAGAAGAAATTCACTCTAGAGCATGCTTGGAATGAGTTAAGGAACGACTAGAAGTGGTGTGATGGTTCTACTGCTAAAATCGATGGGAGCGGTAAGAAGAGGAAGTGTGCTGACGGTGCCGATTCATCGAGTTCACAAGGAACTGATACCAAGCGTCCTGCGGGTGTAAAGGCTGCAAAGGCCCGTGGAAAGAAGACTTTGGTAGAGGAGAATTCACTAAATGACTTTCAGTTTATGTGGGACATTAAGCAGATGGACTTAGCACAGAAGGAAAGGTTGTCGAAGCTGAGTCTACTTGACTTTCTTATTGCAAAGAAAGAACCTCTAGCTGAGTATGAAGAGGCCCTTAAGAAGAAGCTCATCAGTGAGTTAATGTTTAATTAGTGTAATTGTTAACTCTATCTTTCTTGTTCTTGTGAAAGTTTATCTCTCTGTTTAATGTTGTTAGTCTAAGTTTATCTCTCTGTTTAATTAGATGTTCTTCGTTTAATGTTTAATGTTGCTAGTCTAAGTTTAACTCTCTGTGTTGATATAGATGCTTACATGACTTGTTGGTTGTCCTTCGTTTCAGGTGAAGACATGTGAAGACATTGGGAGTGGTTGTGTGACGGAGTGATTGGAGTCTTGTGTCACGGAGTGTTGTATTGTACCAGTCTATGGAGTCTTGTGTGTTGTTGTATTGTCTAAGTCTTTCGAGTCTTGTCTCTTGTTGTATTGTATCAGTCACGGAGTGTCACGGGTCTTGTTCTGTTTTGTCACGAGTCTTGTTGTATTTTGTTGTGTAGTCTTGACCTCACCAAGTAATGTTCTATATATTAAGCGATGTTGTCTAGACGTTTGATCACTAACTCATACCCTCTCATTCTCACTGTACAAAGATCAAACAAACTCATTCTCTCCTTCTCACCCTACAACGAGCAAACAAAACGCCATTCTCTCCTTCTCACCATACAAAAGTCAAACCAAAACGCCATTCTCTTCTTCTCACTATACGAATATCAAACCAAAACGTCATTTCACTTCCTTTCACCATACCAAAATCCAACCAAATCGCCATTCTCTCCTTTTCACCAACTCATATTCGGTTATTTCTCACCAAACAAATATCAATTTCTCTTCTTTGGAAAAAATGGCATCTTCTTCTCATAATACATTTGATGGATCAATTGATGATGCTTTTGATCAATATTTTGATCAAACGTTTGAGAATTTGTCCATTGCTTATGGTGATCAACAAAAAGAGAGGAAAAAAACGAAAAAACAAATTTATATCGAACGAAATCGTGAAGAAGGTGATGTACGTTTATGGAACGATTATTTCAGCGAAACTCCAACATATCCTCAAAATCTTTTCCGACGACGATTTCAAATGAACAAGCCATTGTTCATGCGTATTGTTCATCGACTCTCCAATGAAGTTCAATTCTTTCAACAAAAGATAGATGCTCTCGGAAGGTTAGTCTCTCTCCACTTCAAAAGTGTACAGCAGCCATTCCTCTACTCGCGTATGGTACTGCGGCTGATGCAGTCGACGAATACCTCCGACTCGGTTCAACTACTACTCGGTCATGTTTGGAACATTTTGTGGACGGAATAATTTCTATATTCGGCGAAGAGTACCTAAGAAGACCAACGCCTGCTGATCTTCAACGTCTACTTGATATTGGTGAGCATCGTAGATTCCCCGGGATGATAGGAAGCATCGATTGTATGCATTGGGAGTGGAAGAATTGTCCCACCGCTTGGAAAAGTCAATATACTCAGGGTTCAGGTAAACCAACCATCGTTTAAGAGGCGGTTGCTTCATATGATCTCAGGATATGGCATGCGTTTTTTGGACCTCCAAGTACCTTAAATGATATCAATGTTCTTGATCGCTCACCCGTTTTTGATAATATAATAAATGGTCAAGCTCCGCAAGTCACTTACTATGTCAATGGAAGAGAGTATAATTTGGCTTACTATCTCACTGATGGTATTTATCCGAAATGAGCAACTTTTATCCAATCAATTTCAATACCGCAAGGGCCGAAAGCAGTTTTATTTGCTCAACGTCAAGAAGCTAGACGGAAAGATGTCGAGCGTGCCTTTGGAGTCTTGCAAGCTCGCTTTACCATAGTTAAAATTCCAGCTCTTTTTTGGGATAAAGTCAAAATTGGGAAAATAATTGTTGGGGTCAAAATCGGTCACGACTAAATCGATGTTCGAAAGTCCTCAGAAAAACCGAATCTCGGCCAAAACTTCAAAAGCCGAGAAAACGAATAGCCGAAACGGATCGCCCGGCGAGCTCGACCATGACACGAGCCAGCTCGCCCGGCGAGCACGACCGTGTTGCCGGTCGACTCGCCGGCGAGCTCGGCCGCGACACGAGCCAGCTCGCCCGGCGAGCACGACCGTGTTGCCCGTCGACTCGCCGGCGAGCTCGGCCGCGACACGAGCCAGCTCGCCCGGCGAGCACGACCGTGTTGCCGGTCGACTCGCAGGCGAGCTCGGCCGCGACACGAGCCACCTCGCCCGGCGAGCACGACCGTGTTGCCGGTCGGCCCGCCGGCGAGCTTGGCCGTGACACAAGCCAGCTCGCCCGGCGAGCACGACCGTGTTGCCGGTCGACTCGCCGGCGAGCTCGGCCGTGACACGAGCCGGCTCGCCGGCGAGCTCGACCGTGGCACGGATCAGCTCGCCCAGCGAGCGCGGCCAATTCTCTGTGGACCATTCCGAACCCGGTCCCATCCCATAACCATGTATCTTCGTCCGTGGATACGACACCAATGTTCCGTCTAAAAAACATCGTCGAAAATATTCGGGAAGTTGGGAAGGTTATGTCTCTCGAACGGTTTCCTATTTCTCGTAGTAGAGCAGGTTACGGTTAACTTAACACCAACTGCCTCGGCTATGCGAAGAAACAGGGTTCCGTTGGAAGAACCATGCCTATACCGACGGCTACTTCGCGAGTAAAATCGTAAAAACGCTTAAGTCTCAATACGGCCCTAAGAGGGTCCGAATTGCGGACAACGGCCCATCTATGGTCCCAAAAGACTTTAGCCCAAAGACTGGTATGACGGTTTATCTCATCCGCGGGAAGAGATAAATGTCAAATTTCCGAAGATAATCGCAAAGAAGAAGGAAATATGAAAAAGCCCGCTTCGCGACAAATCCTGCCCAAGAAGAGGTAAACCGACCTAAGGAGGAGTATATAAGGAGGGCCTAGGACGAAGAGGGAGGGGAGATCAGAGCACATCAGAGCAACTTAGCACTTAGAGCAATTTAGGCATCTTTTTCCGTTTTTACTAATCGAGCTGCGACTCAACTAGTTTAGATTTAGGTCGCTAGACTAGCGAACGTACCGACAACTCTTGTAGCCTAGGTCTTTACTTGTTGTTCACGCTCAAACGCGAATTCGGAAATAAGATCCTCTTACTCTCTTTTTCTGCTTATTTTCATTTTATTCTTTCATATTGATCCTGTCGTGTGTGGCCCAGCAGATAACCGGGACCTTCAGGGAATGCTAAGTTAACTTGGCTTTCCTCCGATTAATAAAACTCGACGGTGTGAAATTCGGTTCCCACAGTTTGGCGCTAGATGGAGGGGGGGGGGTACGGATCTATCTCTCTCGCAACCACACACACTCAGTCCGATATGACGACCAACGCTGACAAAGATCCGCAAATGCACGACGGGACTCCCGTCGATGCCAACGCTAATAAAAGTCCAGCTGGAAACGTATCAAGGGTCACTGCCGACACCGCGATACTAGACCAGATGAAGGAAATGTTCACCTCCGCTCAGAAAAAGTCGGACGACCAAGGAAAACTCGTGGCCTCTCTCGCAAAACAGGTGGAAACCTTAACGGCGAAGGCCAGGAGCAAAGCCCCGAGCGGGACCACAAGAGCCCGCAGCGGTAGAAGACTTGATTTCGAGACTCCGGGCAATCGAGCTGCACACGCGAACAAGGCTTCCTCAGGCCAAAACCCTGATGAAACGCTCCAGCCAGGTGCACAGCCAACTGCGGAGAACCTTCCACCTCCTACCGAGAGCAACGAAGGAGAAGAAATCGAGCGCATCGACCTGGATATAAGCGACCAGTCCGATCACTCGGACGACGGTGCTGACATCCACCCAAGAAGAACGCAAAGCCAGTCCGCTCGGCAGGACGAGTCCTTCGAAAGACCCATGACCGAGGAAGAAGAAAAACTCTATTGGGTAGAACAGGAGGAGCTGGCCGAAAAGCAGGCCCGGATCCACCGCAGAAAACACAGACAAGCTCGTAAGGCTGCCAGAAATCATGATGAGATCCACGATCTCCGCGAGTACATCGCGAAAACCGCAGCGGAGGTGAAAGCGGTGAAATCACAAATCTACCACGCGACAAGCATTGCGCCCAAGATCGACAGACTTCTTGAGGAAGCACGCAAAACCCCGTTCACTGCCCGGATTACTGAGACCAACGTCTCGGACCCAGGGAAGATTAAAATTCCCATATACGATGGCACCACCGACCCGAAAGCGCACCTGCAGTCTTTCCAGATCGCGATGGGGAGGTGCAAACTCAAGGAACGCGAACGAGACGCTGGCTACTGCCTTCTCTTCGTCGAAAACCTCAAAGGAGCCGCGCTCGAATGGTTTTCTCGCCTAAAACGAAATTCCATCGGAAGTTTCCGCCAACTTGCTTCAGAGTTTCTCAAGCAGTATTCCATGTTCTTGGACAGAGAAACCTCAGACGTCGATCTCTGGAGCCTGTCTCAAAGAGAAGACGAGCCACTTCGCGAGTTCATGAACAGATTCAAGCGAGTAATGGCAAGAGTCAGCGGGATCAGCGACAAAGTGGCGATCGATGCTCTGAAGAAAACTCTCTGGTACCGGTCGAAATTCTGGCAATGGATATCCCTCGAAAAACTAAGAACGATTCAGGATGCTCTTCATAAGGCAACGGACTTCATCGTAATGGAAAAGGAGATGAAAATCCTCTCCCAGAAGTACAACCCGCAGAAGACGCCCACAAAAAAAGAAAAGCTCTCGAAACGACAAGTATGTCCACCACGAGGGAGAAGACGTCCAGGGCGAGCACAACTACACTATCAACACGAGGGAGAAGACGTCCTGGACCAGGAACCAGTACAAGGATAACTCCTACTGCGAGTTCCCCCTGACCAAAGGTCTTTCCACTACAAACTGCAAAGTTCTCGGCGCAAGGCCAGCCGTAAAACTCCTCGCTGGCGACCTCTCGAAGGTCACTAGCATAAAAGGCCTCATCCTGGATTCCGACCGCCCTCCCAGGACTGATAAAGAGTCTCCCGAGAGGGACGCACGCGCAAACCAGTCTGGCGAGAAACGCGGAAGAAGGCAGGATGACCATGGAGACAATAGTACCTACCGGAGGATAAACATGATCATCGGAGAATCGCAATTCTACCGCGACTCTGTTTCATCCATCAAGGCCTACGAAAGAAAGGCGGAAACAAGTTCTAACTGGACGACTCAGTCCCCGACCAACAACGCTCCAAACGATACGATTGTTTTCGAGGAGGAGGAAACCGTCGGACTCGATAAACCTCACTGCGACCCGCTAGTCATCGACTTTGTGATTCGAGACCTCGAAGTGGGAAGAATCCTCATCGACACAGGCAGCACGGTCAACGTCATTTTCCTCGACACTCTACGGAGAATGAACATCAAACTCGGGGAAGTCGTCCCAGAACCAAAACCACTGACCGGTTTTTCGGGCACAACATCAATGACCCTCGGATCGATCAAACTTCCGGTCATGGCAAGGGAAGTCACGAAAATCGTTGACTTCGCCGTAGTCGATAACCCGGCCATCTAAAATGTTATCATGGGAACCCATGGATCAACGCAATGAAGGCAGTATCGTCGACTTACCACCTTAGCATCAAGTTCCCAACACCAAACGGAACAGCAGTAATCTGGGGATGCCAGAAAGAATCTAGGCTCTGCTTTTTGACCGAGCATAAGCTACGACAAACTCGGAACACCCCTGCGATTAGGCCGAAGCGAGTCAAGAAAAATCAGAGTACTCCCAAAGGTTCCACAAAGAGTGATTCAGAATCACTCACCCAGGCAGCGGCTCCGGACAGCGACGCGATCCCGGAGTACATCGCCCTACCAGCGGAAAACCCGACTCACGAAACGGCTGCCGATTTAACTAAAGACTCAACGGCCGAAGTAACAGAAACGGCCCTATACAACGAGTAGGAACGCCCGTAACAACAAAGCAGAACTACGAGATGGCTTGATCCTCGAAAGAGGTATGTAGGCAGCTTGTCATATTGACAAGTTCAGCTATCCCCCTCTCCAAAAAGGGGGGGGGAGTGGGTACGTATACTTGTATACTCCCACAAAGTTCGGAAAATCCACACATGTACTCGATATTTTCGAAACTTTTCCAATAAAACTCATTTTATTTTGGTCTCCCGATTCACTTGCAATAAGCCACAACAATCGGAGGTTAACCTGAGAAACACCCAAGACAAGGGTCTCCAAACACGCATACCTTTCAAGCAGTCCTTGGATGGGAACTAACTTAAACAACAATCACTGCGTATCAATGGTCAAGCAAGACCAAATACATCTTCTCTAAAAACGAAGATCTTAACTTTCTCACTACAAAGGATATACCTTTCGGAAAAAGCGAGACGTCGTAAATATTTTCGAGAGATATTATCCAAACACACGGTCCGTCCGCGACTCTAAAAAAAAAAAAACAAATTGCCCGTCGATTGGCCCCGACGGACAAACCCAAAACGTTCTAAAAAAAGAACTCGTAGTCTAACCTTTCGTAAAAGTAAAGGTTCTCTTACACCCGACGAGGATACCATAGCGCGCTCTACAAGAAATCCGAAATTTTGGTCAGCACTCCAGACGGTCTCTGGAGAGTGCTCGGTTCGTTCCATACAAGTCATATAAGCCGGCGCCAAGTCGTGGACTTTAAATCGGAAAGAACCAGGTGGAAATCGCCCACGGGCAAAATGAGAGCCGATCAGTCATCGCACAGCCTTAGAGCCGAAAGTAAACCTAGGTCTTGCCCTAAACCCAGTCCTACTGGTCCACTAACATCTCAAGACATGATACGAGATCTTAAAAACATGTCCCATCGTCTATATCTAATACGCTCACGAAACTTCGCGAAACTCCTAAACGTTTCCGAACGCCCTCGTTCAGTAAGAGCAAACGAACAAGACGATAAACTAAGAGTTAAGATACGAAGTGACTACTCGTATCTTTCCCTCACACTTGGCAGAAGTATAAACTAAAACGCACAGAATGTCAATCATTCATCATATATATAGAAGCCGCAAAAAATGGCTAGGACCCAAAGCCACCAAACGGCCGGTCTCAAACACATAGTTCACATAGCCTCGCAAGGCCATAACACACATAAATCAAATACGGCCACACTCGGCCTAGATACATCAAACCTCGAAATAAAACTAAGGGAAATAATCCCAACAATCCTCAAAGCTCAAAGTCGAAGAACCCGGACATGGAGACCCCGAACGAGCTCGCAGGCTGGTCCACCTCTACGTCCGCGACTCCGGCACCTTCATCACCAATACCGTTTCCCGCTTCCTTTGTGTCCTCCGAGACTTCGATGGAATCCCAAAGCTGTCGGACCCTTCCTTCGATCGTAGGAACCAAGGATTCGGCATGGGCACACCCGTTCATAAGACCCGACATCTCAGCGACCTCGGTAGGCAAAGAGAAGTCCTCGTTCTGCGACTTGTAGATGGTAGCAACCGAGCCACGGCACTCGCGAAAATCGCCCACGAATTCTTGAGCATCCTTAAAGCTCTCGAATTCGGTGGCAAACAAAGCAGCCCTTCGCTTCATTTCGGCGACAATCGCTCTCTTTCCTCTCCTCTCCGCACGGACAAGGGCCCGAGAATGGAGCTCAGCCTGTCTCCGGCTCTGTTCTTCGACCTCCTTCCGAAACCGAAAGAGTTCTCTTCAGCCTCCTCGGCTTTGAAGTGAGAGATACGCGACTCCCGGAAACTTCCGTCGAGCGGTACATTGAACACCCTCATCCCCTGCACGAACTTAAGATCGGAAAAGGAAAAAAAAATAATATAATTTAGATCAAAGTTCAAAGGATAAACCTCGTTTATTAAGCTGGAGCCTTCGGTGACTACCTTCCTCCTCGACTCTTCGTCCAGCGACTCATGGGTAGTAAAACCGGGAGGGAGGTCGGCAAAAAAGTCACTGAGAGGGGGAACCTCGCTTGTTCCACTCCTTTCCCCTGGGGAGAAACTAGGGTTCCATTCTGGCAGCGGAGGGTTTCCCAAGACGTTGTCAGAGGCAACTCCCTTGCCTTTCCGAGACCTGATTCTCTGCCTCTGAGCAGGCAAGACATCAATGACCGGTTCTACGTCATACGGAACGTCAAGAGGCTGAGAGACGGCTCGAGATCGATGGAGCTCCACGGTGCTTCGAATCCGTTCGGTGGTGAAGGAATTCCAGAAGAACGGCCTGCCGCGGAGAAGATCTCGCTTGGCAAAAAGATCGACAGGAGTTGGCGGAACGATCCTGTTCACTGCAAGATAATAAAAAAATCATCCTCTCATGTTTTCAAGGTATCAAAACGAAAAACATAGCTATTCCTATTACCACGGGTGAAGTTCCACTCCCGACGGAATAGGTGGAGGAAGCTCTCCTCGACAGACTCCCCATCTATCCCGACAAAGAAAAAGCGCTCGAACCATGTCTTAGGATGTGAAGTGTGCCCCTGAATTATAGCCATGCCCTTCTTTAGCGCCATGCAGCATGAGCCATCGATCCCCGTTCCTCTCGTAGACCAAAATCCCTCGAAGTCGCCAGGGTTAAGATCCATTCCTAGCTCGTAACTTGAGGTCAACACGCCGAGCCAATGCTGCAAGGCCGGAACGCTTAGCTGGCTGATCGAAAGCCCTAAGTGGTGAAGCGCGCAGACGATGGTACCAGGGATCGGAAACCACATGCGGCAATACACCAGGAAGGCCTCGTAGCAAGTAAAGAAACCTTCCGGAGGGTTCTTCGGACTCTCGTTGCAACTCGGGATCCGAAATACGACTCCACTTGGAATCTGGTAAAAGTCCCTGAGAGTCGTGAGATAGTTGGGAGAGACCATGCTCGGCGTGAGGGGTACGTTTGGCGACCTCACGGGCCTCTTAGGAATCGGAATGTCTTGCGAAGGCGGAGGCGAGCCGCAAAGAGCTTTGTAGTACGCATCCTTTGCTTCTTCCTCAACTTCAAACTCTTCTTTCGGGGCGATCACCTCATTGGCAGAAGTGTCACCCGAAGATGAGTGTGAGGAAGAATTCCTCTTTGAAGATCCTTTTCTTGAAGACATTTTCTTTGAGCAAAGAGAGATCTTGGAGAAAAAATTTCTATCTTGGAGGAATCTTTTCTTAAGGGAAGAAGTGAGTAAAGAATTTGAAAAACTTACTTCCCTTACTTATACAATTTTTTTTTACTATTCCCTTCAATCTTTCGACAAAGGATTACGTCTAATTCCACCTAGAACAGACCATACCGCAAGCTAGGACCTATTACGTCTAATTCCACCTAGAACAGACCATACCGCAAGCTAGGACCTAACACCCAGGTCCACGGATCCTAGCTAGCTGGGGGCTATCTGTTGGGGTCAAAATCGGTCACGACAGAATCGATGTACGAAAGTCCTCAGAAAAACCGAATCTCGGCCAAAACTTCAAAAGCCGAGAAAACGAATAGCCGAAACGGATCGCCCGGCGAGCTCGACCATGACACGAGCCAGCTCGCCCGGCGAGCACGACCGTTTTGCCGGTCGACTCGCCGGAGAGCTTGGCCGCGACACGAGCCAGCTCGCCCGGCGAGTACGACAGTGTTGCCGGTCGACTCGCCGGCGAGCTCGGCCACGACACGAGCCAGCTCGCCTGGCGAGCACGACCATGTTGCCGGTCGACTCGCCGGCGACCTCGGCCGTGACACGAGCCAGCTCGCCCGGCGAGCACGACCGTGTTGCCGGTCGGCTCGCCGGCGAGCTCGACCGTGGCACGGATCAGCTCGCCCGGCGAGCGCGGCCAATTCTCCGTGGACCATTCCGAACCCGGTCCCATCCCATAACCATGCATCTTCGTCCGAAGTTTCCGTAACTCAGTCTTTGGGTCCGTGGATACGACACCAATGTTCCGTCTAAAAAACATCGTCAAAAGTATTCGGGAAGTTGGGAAGGTTATGTCTCTCAAACGGTTTCCTATTCTTCGTAGTAGAGCAGGTTACGGTTAACTTAACACCAACTACCTCGTCTATGCGAAGAAACAGGGTTCCGTTGGAAGAACCATGCCTATACCAACGGCTACTTCGCGGGTAAAATTGTAAAAACGCTTAAGTCTCGATACGGCCCAAAGAGGGTCCGAATTTCGGACAACGGCCCATCTATGGTCCCAAAAGACTTGAGCCCAAAGACTGGTATGACGGTTTATCTCATCCGCGGGAAGAGATAAATGTCTAATTTCCGAAGATAATCACAAAGAAGAAGGGAATATGGAAAAGCCCGCTTCGCGACATTTTCATTTTACTCTCTTTTTCTGCTTATTTTCATTTTATTCTTTCATATTGATCGTGTCGTGTGTGGCCCAGCAGATAACCGGGACCTTCAGGGAAGGCTAGGTTAACTTGGCTTTCCTCCGATTAACAAAACTCGACGGTGTGAATTTTGGTTCCCACAAAAATGAGAGCTTGTGTCATACTCCATAATATGATAGTAGAATACGAACGAGATGGATACACTCAATTTGACGTTTCAGACTTCAAAAAAGCAGAAGACAACGAAACTTCACATGTCGATCTCACGTATTCTACAGATATCCCAACAAATATCGCCAATATGATGGGTGTTCGAACTAGAATTCGTGACAGACAAATGCATCAACAACTGAAAGCTGATCTAGTTGAACATATATGACGTAAATTTGGACTTGATGAAGACAACAACTAAACTCGGATGCTTCTTTGAAATTACTCTCGTTTATTTTACTGATCTTTGTTTCATGTTTTTATTTAAAAATTTATGTTTAAAATGTTATCTTTTAATATGTTTTATTTAATCTATTTTAAACTTTTTTTTTTAAAAAAAACCCTTAATTAGGAGACTCGCATTGGAGCGCATTAAATGTTGTCATCTCTTAATTGGGTCTCTTAACTCACATATACTATTAAAAATTAACTAAGATCCCCAAAATGAGTCTTTAGGTTAATCTTGCTCTAAGTAACGCTAAATTGCAAGCTATATGTTATTCCGTTATAGAATTATTATTATTATTGTTTTTTTTTTCCGTTATAAAATTATAGATTCCATATTACGATAAATCCGCCGCCAAATGGGTTACTTTATAGTAAAGTTATAATGAATTTTGATCAATGTTAGGAATTATTCATCGTATGATTGCTTAACAAAAGAACACATAGAATTTGATCACCGAGTTCCCGGCTTCGAACCGGTACGTCTCGGGTGGGAACCGTCTCCCACAACATCCACTATCAATCAAAGGGGTTTACACAAACGCTCAAAGCGCCCTCCTCGTATAAAACATGACACCAACAAAGAATAAGAAAGATCAAAGAAACTTTATCCCTTAGAGACATGACTCGAACAATGTCTCTTCTACTTAGTTTCTTCTACTCTTGATCTCTCTCTCCTAACTTTTCTTTTGTTCTTGTGTTTAGGGTTTCTCCAGGATGATCAACCAAGCTTGGAACATCTTCTATTTATACTTGAACCGTAGCCGACTTATTCCTCCTAACATCGTAAGGATTATTACATAATCCTTTTCCTTTTCCTTGCGTAACAAGAACAGCGTCGGTTTGTAAGGCACATTATGTGATTGGGCTCTGTTCTAATTTCTGACCCAATAGAACAATATTGATTCAAAGCCCATATTCTCACAATCTCCACCTTGGGCTTTAGTCAGATAAGGCCCACCTCTACCTCACGTCCTTTCCTTCCCCGACGGCAAATCAAAGCTTTTCCTTCTGATTACGTCTCAGACACAAACCCTGACATGCAACTGGAACTCCGACGAATCTCAGTGGTTTATGGCGGTGCCCTCCGGCCACCTTCAACTCGAGACTGTCTCCACCGGCAGTGAAACACCAAAAACAACATCTATCAAAGCAAACCAAACCCGATTAAAGTCGCTGCAACTTGCAATGACTTCTCTTTCTGCTTTGCTCTCTCGATCATGGCAAAATGGAACTGATGCAACTTCGTCTCGCCATAATTTATTTAATTTCCGGAGAGTTCTCCATAGCCGGTAATCACTAAACCCTTTAGTGAATCTGTAGTATCCATTGCTCACATCGTAACTACAACAATGAGATCTCCAGCAAGAATAGTAGATTTGTTGTCCTAACCCCCTTTGACTTTGACTTTTCCTTTGATAGTGAAGTCTCAATGCAAATTACCTATTTGCAACTTCGGTGACTTATCTTTACCAGCTTCAGGTATCAACCTCGTTCTATTCCACTACCGTGATAGATGTATGTCGATACCAACTCTGAAAATCCCTACCAGCTTCTCCAGTGTATTTTCTGCCTCCTCTGCTGTATATAAGTCACACGTCTCCCTTCAGCTTGTCCGATCTACGAACCTGCTTTTCCAGTTGTTCACCACCATCGCAACTCCGATCCGAGATTGCAACTCTGACATTACTTTGCCGTCGACCTCAGATCAGGTTACTCCACCTTGAACTCTGATTCTTCCTTCGATTACACCACCTTGGACCGCTCTGCTTCTGTTTTCTTCTTGAGCTCAAAAAAACTCATAGAGATTCATGACTCTCTCTCAAGTTATCACCATTGATGGGAACACTCGATTTCACTTCATCGTTGATCATGTGATATCAATGCTCAAGATCCTCCAGCGTCCGACTCATCTCTCTTGATAAAGTTGCAAACAGAGCTAGCTTGTCTTCTTTCTACAGCTTGTCCGACGAAAGCCTTCGCCACCTCCACTTTTTAAGACGTTTCCTTAAGTAATCTCCTCCAGTTCTTTAGGCTGAACTCCTTGCCAGCTTTACTAAAACCTTATATGTTCTCCTTCAATGGCACTTCTCTTGTGATAACTCTTACACACTCCTTTGCGCCTCTGATTTTTTTTTTTTTGTTGAGAACTTAACTTGGTTTCTTTTCCCACAGCAGCTCCACTTTATCTTACCATTCTTCAGCTCCACCTGGACCTGGAATCATCTTCTGATTCCATTAAATGGTAACATCCTCAATAAATCCCGGAACTACTCCATTTATTCTGTCTCTTCTGATTTCTCTAGGCTATGTGAAATCATCACTTTTGATTTCTTCTCCGCAGTTTCTTCGGTGATCAGTCGAAGTACTTCTGCTCCCATGATGATTCCTGGTAAGACCACAAACTTGAACCATCCTTCTAGCCTCAGTAATTTTCAGACTTATTCGAGACACTGAAATCACCGCTTGGATTTCAACCTCTTTCTTCACACAGTAGCTCCTTGTGGAATCTAACACTTGATTCCTTGTTCCTTTCCAGCTACTCATGACGAAAGACCAACCTTCGCTCTTGCTTCCTGCAACTTCAGGTAACCTCTTACCTTTTTGCCTCTTAACGAGATGTCTCCATCCTTACCAAGCATTTAACCTGAAAGCTTTCCCTCTCACTCATGTTGCAACCTGATTATGCTTGAATTTATTGACATCTTCATCTTCTTATGGCTTGTCTCTTTTTTTTTTCTTTTTCTTTCGGAGAACCTTAACTCGGAACTTGAAACCGTTTCAGATTTCCAAGACGAGCTCCACCTGGAACCAGAATCAACATTGCACGACTTCTAATTCTTCACAGTTATTTTAAACCTCAACTGTGAGAGCTCAGCCTCCTCCTTCATCTTTAGGTAATTCCCTTTACCTATATACGCTTTTGCACTTTAAATTTAGTACAAACCAGAATCATGTTTGCCTCACGCCCGAAGCTACATTGATTTTACTATTAGTCAATCAATCACACAGCCTCCTCCATGACCGTCATGAATCTGTTGTTGATTTCCTTTAACCAAATGCAATTACCTCCCTGATTCATACACGTTTCAACCCTTGAAGCAATTCTCTGATTCAAAAAACTTTTCTGTTTAAACCCCACAGCCTCGGACTCCTTTTGTACCGCCGTTAACGTTAACAGGACACGCCATCAAGCTACCAAACATGCTAGATAGACTTTCAACACAAACCATGATCCATGCTTCTTGTTAAACAGAACCTTACTAACAGTGTTAAACATTACTGCTAGATTTCCTTTCTCTTAGCTTTACTTGAGCTTCCCTTTTGTGTTTCAGAAAACCTTGCTTTATGGTTAAACAACCGCAGTCTGAATCCATCTTGTACCGCCATCATCCATGATGGAACACGCCTCCTAACCAGTCTTGTTGGGAAGACTTTCGACACAACTTTCCATTCAACTCCTCTTGTTTCATCAGACTCTTCTGTATTAAATCTGCCTTGAACTCTTCTGTGTACCGCTGTTATCACTTAACAGAACCCGCCATCAAGCTATCATCCTTGCTAGATAGACTTTCGACACACCCTTAGTCCAAGCATCTCTTCTTACAGAACCTAACACACCCTTTGTGTTCTTCTTTAGTTCTTGAAACTCTGATCCTTATCCCTGACACTTAACCCTCCTTGAAAACTTTATCAGCCTGATTGTATATGAACTTCTCATAAGTTCCCTGCCTGCTTTGCCTCAAAGCAGACTCCATGTTTCACCTCCATACTCTTCTGCTATAAATTTTCCCTTGAATCTAAGATTTGTAACATAATCTCGAGACAACTTTCTCAGATATATTCCATTCCCAAGGCGTCCCTTAGTCATGGTTCTATAAACCTGGTTGCTCTATCAACCCATCATTGAACACTGACCTGAATAAACTTTCAACAACTAGAACAAGTCAAGATACAGCCTGATTTCACAGCAAAAAATCTTGACTTTTCTATTGTTAAAACCGGTATACTCCTATGTGTTCTTTTAAAATCTTGATTCCATATCCTTAGCAGCTTTGAGTATCCAGAAAATTCGAACATCACAATAACCTTGTGATTGCAGCGGAAATCAGTCTTCTAGTCTTCAACAACCTCGTACTTCTTTCACGTCATGTTTCCCTTTGATCTTTCAAATCCAACCCATCCATGTGTTGCCTCTATAATCTCACTAACACCCGCAATCAAAACCTGGATTGCTCTGATACCACTTGTTAGGAATTATTCATCGTATGATTGCTTAACAAAAGAACACATAGAATTTGATCACCGAGTTCCCGGCTTCGAACCGGTACGTCTCGGGTGGGAACCGTCTCCCACAACTTCCACTATCAATCAAAGGGGTTTACACAAACGCTCTAAGCGCCCTCCTCGTATAAAACATGACACCAACAAAGAATAAGAAAGATCAAAGAAACTTTATCCCTTAGAGACATGACTCCAACAATGTCTCTTCTCCTTAGTTTCTTCTACTCTTGACCTCTCTCTCCTAACTTTTCTTTTGTTCTTGTGTTTAGGGTTTCTCCAGGATGATCAACCAAGCTTGGAACATCTTCTATTTATACTTGAACCGTAGCCGACTTATTCCTCCTAACATCGTAAGGATTATGTAAATAATCCTTTTCCTTTTCCTTGCGTAACAAGAACAACGTCGGTTTGTAAGGCACATTATGTGATTGGGCTCTGTTTTAATTTCTGACCCAATAGAACAATATTGATTCAAAGCCCATATTCTCACAATCAATATGTGGCTAAATGCCCCTGGGTAACGCTAACGCTAAATCGTAAATGTGGTAGGGGACTTCGTCAAATATGAAACGTACATATCACAAATGGCAAGAAGCTGACTCATGTAACGTGGGCTCTTATCTCTTCTGGCCTGCACTTCCTCGAAAGCATCCGCCGCCACCTTTCTCCTACGCGTTCTACAATTCTATCCTATACTTATCTGCCACATCATATGTATCTACCCTTTGTGATAAATACTCGCGTGACCCCTAAAGCCAAAACCTCTTCTCGTTCTCTAACTTCCGTTCCTTGTAATAACCAAGCAAAAAGAAACTCAATCTTCTTGCTAAAAAGAAAAGAAAAAAAAAACTCAATCTTCAACCCAAGAAAAACCCTCATGGAAATACCGGTGATTAACAGAATTAGCGACTTTGACGTGAAGATAAACTCGATGAACGATCCGTCGTTATTACCAGAATTAGCGACTTTGCCGTTTGCCGTCTCCGGAGTTGGAAAGTTACATTATGCTTATACTTTCTTTAAATGGGGCGCTTTATTGCTGCTTTCATTTTTTGCTTCATTCACCATGACTAGAATCAAAAGTTTAGTCCTTAGATTAAGAAATGTAGACGCGTCTCTAGCTTCCCAATCTATTGTCTATGATTACGACAGCGACTCCGACTCATCTTGTTCCTCAGAGTCCTCAGACGACGAAGAAGACGACGGTGACAAAGAAGACGACTCGGTCAATGGAGATTCACGCGTTAAAAGATTTAGTTATTACGAGGAAAATGACGACAAGGGTATAGATGGAAATGTACCCTGGCTGCGTCGGTGCAGTGATAGCTTCGGCGACTTGTTGTCCTGGCCTGATCTTGGTGGGTTCGGCTCAAGAGGAGTTGTTAAGCTATGGGACAATCTTGACTTAAAAGGAAGTCAGGAAGTGGTGGCTTCCTTCTTCAACAAGTACGGAGTTTCCTCGTCGTTGCCTCCGGCGGTTTTATTAGCGGCGGAGAAGAAAGGATCCGACGCCGTGGAAGTGAGTGCGTGGGATGCACGCGAAGGTTTCAGAATGCCTACTTTGCTCGCTGAATGGAAACAGCCGGGGAGGTTGCTAGGGAAGATCGTAAGGGTCAACGCCGGTGGCGTTAACAAGATCTACGTTGAGGATGACGCCAACGGGGAGATAACGGTGGGAGACATGAGGATGGTTAACGGTGCGATGACGGAACTGACTGAGTCAGACGTTGTTACAATGGTGAGACGCCGTCGGTGAGGCTGAGGATTCTCGTTGGGAGTTGTATTAATGACAAATGATTGGTACGGTCCGGTCTAGTATACACCAAATTAAGATTCAAAGTAAACTGTAAATGACCTCAAGATTTTTTTGTAAATATTTTGTATTTAGAGTTTATTTCAATAATGTTATTTCAGTGTAAAAAGTATTTGTTATTTACTTTCAATTTTTCAAAAAGGAAAAGAATCTTTGGAACTTACTTTTATTGCCTCGTTACTCATTAGTGACCACGGGAATATAAATAAGTTCGAATATTAACGAAATCAGACATTCACAATATCTTGTAGAAAGCCTTTTGAATTTGGTTGTATAATGACTGATAGTTTAGTCTTTGTAGGAATTTTTTTTTGTAATATTTCGAATAACAAATTGATGGTTTGTTGACAAATTTTTAATTCAAAATGGAAACGTGTCGCTTGGGTTAGAGGAGATATATTAGGGTTTGGCGAAGTTATTTGACTTTCAAATCAACAATCATTTAAAGTTTAGTCATCCTTTTATTTTGGTAATTTGAATTTGGAAGTCACGTAATTCATGTAGTTTACACTTTACATCTCACAAAAACAAATTACTTAAAAAAGTTTCTCCACCTCCAGGTATGGAAGACTCTTTTTTTTTTTTTGCTAAATTGTAAATATCATATAAATGAAAAAAAAATTTTACACAAGCAAGATCTTAAGTTTGAACACATCTTAGCAAAAAAGAATAAAAACAAGATGGATCAACCACATCCAAACAGTTGGATAAAAAGCCACTTAAAACTCTATCTAATCCATAAAGCCATAAGTGAGCTAAAATGTTTCTTGGTTCTTCTAGAGGAGATTAAATTCCTCAACTCCCTGTCAAGAGAAATGAAGACGGTTGTAGCAGACAGGGCAGTAGCATTGTGAATCAGGTTATTCCTCTGTTTCCATACATGAAAGATCACCGCTTGAGAAGCCAGCTTCCTTAGCATGACCTTCCTCTTCGACGTAGCTGTTCGGATCCAGGATAGGAGCTCGTTCCAGTCCGCAAACATCCGCGAGGGAGGGTTGCATCTAGCGAATACCTGAGTCCATATATCGCCGGTATATGGACAGGAGATAAATAAGTGATCACGCGTTTCCGGGAGAGCTGCGCAGAGAGGACACGTCGCTGGAATTGCAAGACCCCAAGAGATCAGTCTTGATCTTGTCGGTAGGCGATCGTAGTTCGCTACCCACATCGTGAAGGCGTGCTTCGGCAGAGCCCCTTTGAACCAGACGACATCATGCCAGGCTTGGGCTTGGCTGTCTAGGTCTCAGCACCTCCCAAGTAGCCCTAGAGTTAAACACATTCAAAGTACAATCAAGAGCTTTCCATTCAAATACATCATTGACATCATTATGAAGTGGAAGAGGAATAGTAGTTAAATAAGAGTGAAAGGCCACTTCCTGCTGAGAGCGTGGATGAGGAAGCGACCAGGATGAGCCAGAGATAACATCAACTACCATCGCCTCCTTACGCACACAGAGCGCTCTGGGTCCACCAGCACCTATGTAATTAATTAACTGACCAAAAGGAGACCACACATCGAACCAGAATCTTGTGGTGACACCATTGCCAATGACGGTGTTACATAATTGCAGCGCGAGAGGTCTGAGTTTAAGGATTCTCTTCCAAGCCCATGAGTCCGACGAAGCAGGTTCTATGGTCCAGAAGAAGTTTCCCGTGAGATGAACACTTTTATGCCAATCAGCCCACAGCGAGGGAGAGTTAGAAAGCAATAGCCAGATGAGCTTAAGACCCAAAACTTGGTTCCACACAATGATACTTCTAATCCCCAATCCCCCCTCCTGCTTCGGGAGACAGACCGTCGTCCAACCAATTTTAGCAATTCCTCTTTTCTCAATATTCCCAGACCAAAGGAAGCGAGCGCAAAAAGACTCAATCGTCGAAATGCAACCCTTCGAAAGAACAAAGGCTGAGACCCAGAAATTAATCAGCCCAAAAATGACAGATTTCAGGAGCTGAAGCTGGCCAGCGAAAGAAAGCAGCTTGACAGCCCATGCTTGAAAGCTTCTGGTGATTTTGGTCATGAGCGGGTCCTGCTCATGAGGGGAAGACCGAGATATCTGATGGGAAAAGAACCAGTAGAGAATCTGTAGCTAGCAATAGCAAGGGATTCACTATGGTCCAGACCCGCAGTAAATAGCTCCGTCTTTGTCGTGTTCATCTCAAGTAAAAACAAACAATGGCAAGAGAGAGTTGACCAACTTCAGTTTTTAAAAGGAGCTCTAAATTCAATATCCCAAAATTGACTTCCGACCAATCATAGAACCCAAAAGTTCGCGCCTCATCATCCCATACGTAATAATAGTATGCAAATTAGTTCCAAGGTAGTCGTGGGAGTGATGTCAAGAACAAAGATAGTAGTCCTTAAGATTGAAATGTTTTCCACAACTATATGTTCATTTTCATTATTGATCTATTGTAGTATAACCGATTAGATTCATCATCAGTGAATAAAAAAAATCTTCAATTAATCCAAAACTCTATAACTCGATTTAATCAAGCCCTTTGTCAAAAAAAAGAAAGAAAGAAAAACTCGATTTAATCAAATTTACTCGAAACATGTGCAGCAGTCCTCGTGTCGTCCTTATTCTACAGAGAACGTGTTTCATTAACCCTACAAATCTTTTTTTTAAAACTTATTCTCTATTCTTCAAGTTGGTCGCCATCTTAATAATTTCATAATCAAACATCTTATCTTCTATGGTGTATAGCGCGACATCATTATCAAAAAATAATAATAAATCTGTTATGAAATAACTTATAATTTATAGTATCGAGAAATTTAAATAAGAGTAGAATTTAATACCCGTAGGAAGCAAATAACACTAATATAAAGGAGAGAGTTTATTATAAGGAAGAAGAAGAAGATGTAATGGTTCTTTGATTATAAACTCTTCTTTGTTATGGTGTACAAAAGAGTGAGATGAGTGATGGTATTTATAGTGAGCAACAATACATAAAATAACAAAGATGGTGCTTGATTTGGTAAATGAGTGGGTGATCATAGTGCTTGATGAGTAGATGATCATAGTGCTTGAGTTGGTAAAGAAGTGGAGGATCATTTCAAAGTTTATCTTATAACACTCCCCCTTGATCATCCATCTTGTATTACGTAATGCCTCGTTAAAAACCTAGTCATGGAAAACTCAATGGGAAAAACCGTAGTAAAAGTAAAAAGAGTACAACTACGTAAGCTCCCCCTCGAATGAGTAGTCATAGAACCTTTAGAACAATGATAGATTTTCATCTCTCAAATTGTAACATTCTCTTTGAGTGTCTATCTTTTGTATGATCTTTGTTGCCTCGTTAAAACCTTGTCATGGAAAAACCCAATGGGATAAAAAAAAACATGATAAGGAAAAAGAGTACAACCACACTTACTATCATATTTCTTTCCCTGGAAACAATATCTTCAGGATATGCATTCCAATCAACTCTCTTCAGAGAATTGAGCTTAAGAGAATAAACTCTATTCATTTCAATTATGATATCTAGGGCCTTTAGACTTCTTGTCCATAATTCTCTTTTGACTTAGACAATAGTTTATTGGTCTATTTGGATTTCAAACCAAATTTCTTACATACAATCGTCTAGAGATTCGCCTCGTACATACGAATTATTCATTTGTAACTATAGAAGTTACTATTATGATTTTCTTTCTTTTCATATGAAATTACATCTTTCAGTAATGAAAAAGATTAATAATTTTCTCAAATAACACTCTTACGTATGGTATTTCAGGACCAAACATATACGAGCGTCTTAAATAAAATACTTTAAGGATCTTTATGATAACATCTCAGTTTTAGATCTCCAGTTTAGAATACATAAAAACAATATGGTATTGTCAAAAGTTTTCTTCCAAAACATAATTTTTCTATAACTCTTCAGCAGTTTTGATTATATTCAAATCATGATTCTATTGATTTATAATCTCTTGATAAATACAAATGGATACATTTGTTAACCTTATAATATTTCATATATCCCATAAATAGTTTGTTTCAATTCGATCGAATATACAGAGTTCCCGGGAACATGATTTTGATATTATCAATCCTTCATGGATTATACTTCCAGGGATTAACATTTTTCAAGTGGATTGTTTTATTCAAGTTCTTCCTTTATTACCAGACTATAAGGAACTTGAAAACTAGTTGCATCTACCACATGAAATTATGTCTCTTCACAATTAATTTCATATTGATCCTTCTTTGTGTGCAACGGTTCATTTACATCTCACTTGTTTTACACCTTTTAGTGTATGGACTACTGGTCCAAATACTTCTCTATTTCACAAGAAGTTTATATCTTTGTCTATTGCATCTTTCTGATTTGGCCAATCATTTCTTTGTGTACACTTTTCAATAGACTTTCTTTCATGATCCTCTTTCTCATTTATTATATCAACTGCTACTTTGCATGTATAATATCATCGACGTCAATTTTCTTATCGGTTCCATTTTGTTTCATACATGACATAACTTATTGAGATCTCTTCATTTGTCTCAGGTACCTGAATTTTCGTCAGTCATGTTTAATTTCTCTTCGGAGATCATACAAAACTATATTGCCTCGTTTTGACCATTATCAATATATGCTCCTTTTCATTTACGAGGATTTATCTTGGGAACCAATCTGTCTACCACGCTGCAGGCGTGACTAGCAGTTTGATATTGTTCTTGTAGAACATTTATTCTTATTGGAGCATTTACAGCTGGTATATGTGACTTGATCACTATATTTATATGGGTCGTGTCTGGCAACTGCATTAGTAAGTTTTGAAATGAATTATCTTTTGGACTTCTATTTCACATTGTGTTTAGCCCGAGGATCAATGATAATTCATTTCAACTTATTTTCTTTTCCAGCTGTTTATTTTCTCCCCCTTATGTTGGAAGTACTTACTCACTTTTAGAATTCATGTATAGCCTTACTTATATTTTTCGGGGATGGCTCTGGATTCTTAAGTGTCAATAGAGATTTATATACAACATATATTTCCAACCTCATTTGAAAACACATCTTCATTTGAAGCTCTGTGGCGGAGCAACATCCAACATTCTTAGATGAAAATGATTGGTTTCTGATTCTATACCAATGATGGGGAGAACTAGTGAATATTTATTGGCTTGATGCGAACCAGTGTTGCTCAAAATGTTTAGCACTTATCTCAGTGAATGTGCTATAGTCGTTAAAGACTTTAAGAAGTGAATTCACCAATATTATAAAAATGCATAGTGGGTGATCAGTCCACTAACATCTTCGTTATTTATGCCAATATCTTATTTTGGCTGGTGAAAACCATATTACCCTTTTATCTTATGGGTAAGCAACATATGTCAAATCATTCGGAAGAATCTTCTGGTTCTTATATGACTATGCATATGACCTTTAAGTATATATTCGCATTATTAATGAACCAAATTCTAACTGATTCATGCCAAATGTAAACTTCTAGTTTACTATACATTTATCTTCATTATACTAATCTTTGTGTAGTACAATATATAAGAGGCTGTAGATATTTTCTCTAAAATACTTATACTGCTTTGAGAATTATTTCTGATTGAAATGTATATATCATTTCGTTTGCTTATTGTCTCAACATAAGTGTCTCAAAATCTTACGGATTTACTTTGAGAAAAATTCACCAATCTTAGTTTTAGTGTAAACATAATCTTCTGAATGTTTGACTTATCATAAAAAGTGAGATTCTTTAACTCTTCCCCTCGAGATGATAATACTACAGGTTTATCAATCTCGAATGTATCTCATTTTCATAATCAACACTATATCCTACATGAGTTATGTATTTTTCGTAGATCCTTTTAACTTTTGATACTTATAAAAATACAATACCTTAAGAACTTTAAATTGCATTCTTAAGAACTTTAAATTGAATTTTTATGTGCAGTAATACTATGTACACTTCTGGAGCATCATATAGATCCTCTTTTTAAGCATTCTATAAGTTTTTACTACCTTGTATTGAACACACAATAAATTTTCTTTCATCTTCAGATGAATTCATAATTTCTTTTCTTTATTACCATGTTTATTTTCTCAACTTTAAGTGAGAGTATGAGTTCTATAAAGAAACTCTTTGGACCTTGACCTCATTTATGCTTACGTCTAAAACCACTTTTATGTTCATTTTCTTGACCAATGCTCACGTCTAAAAGGGTATAAATGTCATATTCTCTTCAGGAGAATGAATCATAATCAACTAGACGTGATTTATCAATAGATATTTTTTCATATATATGCATCATAAAAAAATTATTGAAGAAAATTTACTTTTAAACTTAACATCTAACATAGTTGGCTTTATTTACAGACTTCAGGTCTTGTAATCTTTAAATGCAAAATACAAAATGAGCTTTAGGTAATCACTTCAGGTGATAATACCTTTTTTATATATATTATTCTCCAAAACTTATGGATCTTTTAGAGTGAAGCTTTAAACTTAAAATCCTCAATATAAATGGTAATAAAATCAAAATATTTCAAATATATATAAATATGTATTAACAAAGGTGTCTTATTATATCAGAAAATAAATAAAACTTTCATAGTAATTATTATATAGACTATATTATTACTCTCATGTTTTTTAACAAAGTTTAACCTATCAATCAATTTAATGAACAAATTTATATCACTGCCAACTTCATGCAAATTGATTTATCTAATCAAGTTTGTTAAACTTGTATATAAAGCATAAAATACTTATCTTATAAACAGAAGTATATCGGCGATGAAAGTTTCAGCTGTTCACGTTTCTGAATTGGCTGATAACTTGTCCATATCTTTCCGAGAGAATACACAATCCTGAAAACTTTAAATTTTGCTCATATAAACATGGCTATTACATTAGTAAATATCAACATATAATCCAAATTCTTTTATGATATTAGACCAAAGACTAATCGACTACAAAACTAATCGATTACAAATAATTTCTTTTATGATGTTAGACAATGAATCATAAAGTATGTTTTCTTAATACCATTAAACCATGAAGCATATTAAAGTATAATAAGCAAAATTTAATTCATCAAATAATTATTATTCTTACATATAGACAAGCGTTGATATATATATATATATATATATCATCGTCTAAAATGACTATATATATATATATATTTTTTAGAATTTCGCAATTTTAAAATGAACCATTTATTATGAACTTCATAATTTAAAAACCGTTTACATTAATCATGCAAGAAATTACAAGGAGAAGCGATGTAAAGAAAATTAAACCGATATTCATCTTAAATTCACTCGGAGTAAATTCTCCAACGAATAAACCATAAATAGAAACACAAATAAAAATGGCACATAAAAACAAAAGTGTGCGAATCATCTTTCTTGAAATGAAAAATTCGGAGGAGAGCGATTTGAATTTTTTTTTTTTTTTTGAGAGAAGATGAAATGTTTTGGATGATGAAATGGAGTGAAAATGAGTTGTATTTATAGATGAAAATCACTGTTCATGACCGTTGGAGAAAGGGGAAATTTTTGAAAAATTTTCTTTGTGACCGTTGGGGTTAAATCGAGTGCACCGAAAATCAGTCTGAAAATATCGTATTAAACGATCAATCAAATCTATTAAATTTCATAAAAAAAATAAAAATTATGGTGAATAAATTTTTTTTGTTATGATAATAAATTATGCGACGGCTCAGCCGGTCAATGCAGAATAATAAATAAATTATACGGCGGCTCGGCCGACCAATTAGCAATAAACAAAATATAAGGTGGCTCAGCCGACCAGTTAACAACAAACAGAAAATAAAGGCGGCGCGGCCGTCCAGTTAACAACAAACAGAAAATAAAGGCGGCTCGGCCATCCAGTTAACAATAAATAGAATATAAGGCGGCTCGGCCGACCAATAAATTAATTAAAATATTAATAAATAATATAGGCGGTATTCCGGCCATTATAATATAATATAAATAATAGTACAGGCGGCATACCGACCATTATAGCAGAGTATATATGATACAATAAATTTTACCGAATTGCAGAACGATCGTGCTGATAACGTGTTATGAAATAACTTATAATTTATAGTATCGAGAAATTTAAATAAGAGTAGAATTTAATACCCGTAGGAAGCAAATAACACTAATATAAGGGAGATAGTTTATTATAAGGAAGAAGAAGAAGATGTAATGGTTCTTTGATTATAAATTCTTCTTTGTTATGGTGTACAAAAGAGTGAGATGAGTGATGGTATTTATAGTGAACAACAATACATAAAATAACAAAGATGGTGCTTGATTTGGTAAATGAGTGGGTGATCATAGTGCTTGATGAGTAGATGATCATAGTGCTTGAGTTGGTAAAGAAGTGGAGGATCATTTCAAAATTTATCTTATAACAAAATCATATTATTTACAATGATTTTTGCTCGGGTATTATCTTTAAACCGGATAATTTAAAGAGCAGACAGAACCAAAAGTCTCTCTTTCAATGCTTAGATCATCCACAATGGTGGACTTGCTCTTGGAGTCCTTAAGATTATTATAGTTTTTTTTTTTTTTTGAATAGTTAAGGACTCTACACTATTTTGTGTGTCCAATGGTGTTCCTCTTTTATGAGTTCTTAGAAATCAAAGCGGCAGTTATCCACACAATCAGATCCTCTTGCTCACTCAGCTGAAATGAAACTAACGAAACAAAGAACAAAGGGAATGAGTTCGGTTTGAAGTAGAAATGAATCATATTTACAGAAGAGGTACTTCAGAGGGAACTAACAGAGAGCAACATGAAACAAACTGGAACTAATAATCAGAATCAATCCGCACGAGAGGCACCACCGCTACTCGCAGAAGATCTCCGGCCACTATATTTCTGCCAACACAGTTGAGAATACATTAGCAACTTCAACCTCAAGAAGATTCTACTAATGACAAAAAAAAAGGGTTATTGGAAGAAAACAAAGAAAGGTTACATGTTTACCGATGCTGAAAGGGATGTACTTGTGCTTGATCATGTGGGAGATTTGGCGTCTCATGGTGAGGAAAAAGAGAACGACCCAGTAGCAAAGCAGAATAGGCCAGAAGACAGGGACATCAAAGACCGAAAAGAACGTCATGAGGAAAGCTATGCAGAAGGCCTTAGTCATGGAGTACCTGAAAAACAGATTCAATCCCATCAAATTAAAGAAACCAAGCTAGATAATAAATAGGGTAGAGAGTAACCAGAATTTGAACTCGGGGAGACGGCGGATAAAAGGCTTGAACTCATCAGAGCCTCGAGTAGGGAGAGAAGCTCCAGCATCAGAGGAGAGGTCGAGCTCAGGATCAACCGCCACCGTGGCTATGGAACCGCCACCGTCACCATCGCCGCCGCTTCTGTCCATTTGCGATTCTTGAAAAACCTAATAGAGATAGAATAAAAATTACATCTTTAGAGAAGGGCTATAAATGAATCATCTCTTAGCTAAACAACCTCACTAAATTGATTTCGAGAGATCAGAGGTTCGAACAACTTACGGAGGAATCTGGATAGTGAATGAGAGCTTCTCTGCTGACCCAAAAGGAGACCTCCTCACTCATCGACGAACAAGTGGCAGTTATCCACACAATCAGATCAGATGGAACACAGTGGCAACAAAAGAAAATAGCACAGATCAGATGAACAAACCTCCGAGTCCGTCAGAGAGACCTCACCACCCACATGATCTGAGATTTCGACCCTTGTTTCCGCCATGGGAGATGATGGCGCGAGCGAGGAGAGATTGAGAGAGAGCGAGGGAGGAGAGATAGAGAGAGAAAAAAAGCAGAGTAAGGGGACACGTGTATCAAAGATCGAGTCCTTCGAATCCTTCTTGAAGGATTGATCCTTCGTTAGGTAAGCCAAAATATTATTATTATATTTCATTAATCTTAAGGATTAATGCTAAGGATTTGTTATGGATGGATGGTCTTATAACGTTTTAAAAATGGAAGATGGGCGATGCGTGGTCAAATCTTGATTCTTGAATATGCAACACAGTTCTATTGAATTGAAAGTTTCCCATTCCACCAGAGTCTCCGGTCAAACTCACCCTCATATCTTATTTTTCCAATAAAGCTGCAAGATTCAACGACTATTGCAAAAAAAAATTAAAACTGCCATCACAAATCTTCATCATCTCCTCTTGTAACGACTCTTATTCCTCTGTAGCTCTGTCTGAATCCTTCAAAAAGTCAACGCTCCTGTCTTAATACTGTTTAGACAAGGACCATCAAGGGTAGGTGGAGAGTTATAATCCAATCTCTTCAAAGATAGAACCAAACTCTTGATACTCTTTGTAGATCACAACAACAAATGAAGACTATCTCTGTGTTGGCCTTCTTCTTCTTCCTCCTCTTTCTCATGGCAGAAGCTCAGAGCAGGAACCGGACACGTTGCCGCACATTCTCCTGTGGAAGCCTCGACTTCAAGTTCCCTTTCTTTAGCACAGACATGGAGTCTAGATGCGGTCTGTTCAAGCTGAACTGCAGTGATCACCAGATATCAGAGATACAGCTTGAGGAAAAAGGGAAATGGTATAAAGTCATAAGCGTCTCTCAAGCAAACACCATAACCATTACCGACCCAAGGCTTAACCAAAGCTTGGAAACAGGGTCCTGTACTGACTTGTCAAGCTTCTCTCTTCCAGATTCTCCATGGCTCGAGTTGACCGATTTGTACAAATGCAACGACAGTAGGAAGAATGGTTTCACTTATGCAAATTGCCAAGGAGGAGGAAGCAGCTTGTACTACTCCAAATTGGAAGAACATTCAGGGTGCTCAGTTATCAAATCTCCAGAGAGCTGGGTGGTTCAAAGAAACAAGAACCAGTCTAATCTTAATGCGACTTTCTCTCTTCATATAAACCTGCCTGGAAGCTGCCATCGCTGCTATAGACAAGGAGGAGAATGTACAATGATCAACGACAAGTTTCGCTGCGTTGGGGGAACCAAAAGTATGATACAATACCATGAATGATGAATGACACATTTAGAGATGACAATAATTCAATTTTTACCTCTTCTTTGTTGCAGGACCAAACAACCACCAAGGGGAGAAGTTAAAGCTAGGATTAGGTAATAATTCAGTTTACCTCTCCCAAGTTTCATCATTCTCAAATTTTTGAATCATCTTCCTCTCTCTAACTATCCAGGAATAGGAGGATCTGTCATCTTGATAATCATCTTGGTAGCACTCTTTATCATCATCCACAGGATTTACAGAAGGAAAACAAGTTCAGATCTCCTATCTAGAAACAACTCCAAATCCGACGTTGAGTTTAGCAATGTCTTCTTTAAGCTACCAATCTTCTCCTATAAAGAACTTCAAGAAGCAACAGATAACTTCAGCAAAGACAGGTTACTGGGAGATGGAGGCTTTGGCACTGTCTACTATGGTAAGATAATCAGTGCACTAACCATTGTAGAAAGTGAGATCTCAATGTTGATTCCTTGTCTTTTATCAGGAAAAGTGCATGATGGACGAGAAGTTGCAGTGAAGCGTCTCTACGAGCACAACTACAGAAGACTCGAGCAGTTCATGAACGAGATAGAGATCCTCACACGTCTCCATCACAAGAACCTAGTCTCCCTCTACGGATGCACCTCGCGCCGCAGCAGAGAGCTTCTCCTTGTCTACGAGTTTGTTCCAAACGGTACGGTTGCAGATCATCTCTATGGCGAAACCGAAAACTCGAGAAACAAATGCTACTTAACATGGTCGATGCGCATGAGCATCGCCATAGAAACAGCTAGTGCGTTGGCTTACCTTCACGCTTCTGATATCATTCACCGCGATGTCAAGACTGCAAACATTCTCCTGGACGGTAACTTCGGAGTCAAAGTAGCGGATTTCGGGTTATCGAGGCTGTGTCCGAGTGATGTAACGCATGTTTCAACTGCTCCTCAGGGTACTCCGGGGTATGTTGATCCTGAGTATCATCGATGCTACCATCTAACCGATAAGAGTGATGTATACAGCTTTGGAGTGGTTCTTGTCGAGCTGATATCGTCGAAGCCTGCTGTTGATATAAACAGGTGCAAGAGTGAGATCAACCTATCGAGCTTAGCTATAAACAAGATACAGAACCACGCGACGCACGAGCTGATTGATCAGAGTCTTGGATATGGAAAGAATGAAGGAGTTAGTAAAATGACTAGAATGGTGGCAGAGTTGGCTTTTCGGTGCTTGCAGCAAGACAGTACTATGAGGCCGAGAATGGAACAAGTTGTGCAAGAGCTAATGGGAATCCAGAAGGAAGATCACAAAGAAGAGACGCTAACTTCACATCCTTCGCCTCCGGATTGGGACGAGGTTTCGCTTCTAAAGAATATGAAATTTCCATGTTCACCAATCTCTGTGACTGACCAATGGACCAGTAAATCAACTACACCGAATATTAGCGCCTACGACTGCTAAGATCCATCATGAGGTATTGGTTTATTCTCAATATAGCATGTAGTGAAGCTGTAGGTACTGAGAGAATGCACATATAGTGACATAACTTGCACTACCTTTTGTTTATCATACTCATCATATGTAACTGTATGTAATATTAACTCAAAAGGTTCTAACAAAAAAACAAAAATTTGACTCACATCTTAATTGATAGCTCCACTAATGATCTGAATGAAACCATATAGCTCTGTCTTACACAGAGTTATAAACTGAGAAGTAGACCTGTGCATGATACCAGAATATCCATTACAATTAAAGACACAACAGATCCCCAATAGCAGATGCATAAAAGAATATTGGGAAACTAATCTCATTCTATTACAAGGCAAAATTACTTGAAGAAACAAATCTCAGCAGAAAAAAATATAATGGTTGGTGAAAGCCATTTTGATACATTCCCCTAAAACCTATTATGTAGGCTTGTAATGATCACACTTCACACTACCTAATAATTCGAACAGATGCAGCTTGTTAGAACCTATACGCATAGCTCCAGTGAGAGTCTTGATCGAACATGCAATGAACTTCAATAAAAATTTAGGTATTAATTGGGTATCAAATACTAAATTGGGTAAGAAACGGGAAACCAAAATAGTTTATGTATTTTATTTTTTATAACAAATGAAAATTTGATCAGGCATTTTTTGAATAGTTTTTCTGATTAAAATTAATGACATTTTAACGAGTCTGGTAAGCGGTATCGTTTCGTGGTTATAGTGAATCTATACTAATAAAATGGACCTTTTGAGACTCCATAGAGCGTCCACATCAGAAAAAAAACTTCTTCCGAAAGATGACACGTGGCATAAAATATAGTTATTTTAATATTACTAATTTTCGAAAATTATAAATAATATGTAAACATACAGCATAAAAAAATAGAAAAACTACATTAAACATATGTAAAATTACCATTTTTCACTTTAAAAAAAAAGATAGCTTATCTCCATAATGTAACATTACCGTTTTATAAAAAAAACAAAAAACATTATACATAATTTTGAAAATAATAAATATATGTAAACATACAACATAAAAAATAGAAATATGTTTAATGTAATTATAATAGATGTTTAATGTAATATTTTTATTTCTTATATTGTATATTTACTTTTTATTTATTTTTCTCTATATTGTAAAAATGGAAATATGTTTAATGTAATTATAATAGATGTTTAATGTAATATTTCTATTTCTTATATTGTATATTTACTTTTTATTTATTTTTCTCTATATTGTATATTTACTTATTATTTTTAATGTAATATTTCTATTTCTTATATTGTATATTTACTTATTATTTATTTTTCTTTATATGTATATTTATTTTTTATTTTTTATTTTTTATTAAAGACACGTGTCATCTTTTAGAAGAAGTTTTTTTCGGTGATGTGGACGCTCTATGGAGCCTCAAAAGCTCTATTTTATTAATATAGATACATTTTTCAGATAGATGTTTAATTTAGTTTTTTTCACTTTTTAATTATATATTTACGTAATCTAATTTTCTTACTTTTATATCAGATGATAAATTATGATAGATGTTTAATGTAATATTCTATTTCTTATATTGTATATTTACTTTTTATTTATTTTTCTTATATTGTATATTTACTTATTATTGTTTAATGTAACATTTCTATTTCTTATATTATATATTTACTTATTATTTATTTTTCTTTATATGTATAATTATGTTTTATTTTTTGTTAATGTCATGTGTCATCTTTTAGAAGAAATTTTTTCCGTTGATGTGGACGTCATATGAAGCCTCAAAAGCTTCATTTTATTAGTATAGAGCTCCATTTTATTGATTCTACATCGCGTACTTGGAATTTAGAGGTAATTCGTGCGTTGGTGGATCCTCAGGATGCAAAACTTATAGAAAGTATACCACTGGGCAGGACTCAACGGGTAGATAGAGATGGATGGCACTTTACAAAAAATGGAAAATTTTCGGTTAAATCAGGATATCAGGTAGAACGTATCTACCCAGATAGAGATAGACCACCGTTACTGATTGGTCCTACAGTGGATGTTTTAAAGGCTCACTGCTGGAAAATACGGTGCCCACCGAAATTAAAACATTTTCTATGGCAATTAATGACAGGATGCATTGCAGTGCGGAAGAATTTACAAGCAAGGGGGATTAAAGGAGATATATGTTGTGTAAGATGTGGAGCTGTGGAGGAATCGATAAATCATGTTTTTTTTGAATGTCCGCCAGCTCTTCAGGTTTGGGCTCTTTCGAAGATACCATCAAATCCAACTATTTTTCCAACAAATTCCCTCTTTACAAACATGGATTATCTATTCTGGAGAATTCTCCCGTCGATGGAAGATCATCAGTTTGCATGGATACTTTGGTACATTTGGAAAGCTAGGAATAATAAAGTTTTTAGTAATTTGGATATGGACCCTATGGATACGCTTAAACTGGCTGAAACAGAATCGATACTGTGGGCGGAAGCACAAATAGCAATCGATCAGAGGATGATAACATCAATAATAGATCCGATATTACCGTCGATACCAGGTAGATGGTGTTTTACAGATGACTCATGGAAAGAGGGTGTTAGTTTCTCAGGACAAGGTTGGCTTAGTACTTTGGAAGGGTTTGATGGTTTGTTGGGGGCGAGAAATGTCAGGGCTAGTCTTTCGCCTCTTCATGCGGAAATAGAAGCGTTACTCTAGGCAATGGAATGCATGAGGAATTTACGTCAATTTCAGGTTACGTTTGCAACGGATTGTTCTCAATTGGTGAAGATGGTTTCGGAACCAGAAGAATGGCCAGCTTTTGCAAATTATTTAGAAGACATCACGATCCTGAAAGAGAGCTTCATAAGAGCAGACATTATCTATGTACCACGGACGCAAAATTCAAAGGCGGATAGTCTGGCACGCAGTGCTAGGAAGCAATCGTCTTTTGTCGTTCACATGGATTCAGCTCACCCGGTTTGGTTCACAGAGTCAACATGAGTCTGTAATGCTGATGACAAAAAAAAAAAAAAAAAAAAAAAAAGAGCTCCATTTTATTAGTATAGATACATTTTTCAATAGTAGCTCGGTTTAAATTATTTATAACTTAAATATAAACACCTTAAATTAAAATTATGACACAAAAAATACATTTTATATTTATTAAGATTAATATTTACTTATTATAAATATTAGATTTTTTAATATTTAATGTATTAATGTAGTACATTATTAATCTACTACATTAATCTTATAAAATGCAGATATAAATAATACATTTTATATTTACAAAGGCGTAGATGTTTATATGTAATATATAATTTCATATGTAGCTGAGTAATCTTACTACATTAAACATATGTAAGATTACCATTTTACATTTTTATTTTTAAAAAATAATATGTAAACATACAACATAAAAAATAGAAAAACCACATTAAACATATGTAAGATTACCATTTTTCACTAAAAAAAAAGACGGCTTATCTTCATAATGTAACATTACTATTTTGTAAAAAAAACATTATATATAATTTCGAAAATAATAAATAATATGTAAATATACAACATAAAAAATGGAAATACTACATTAAACATATGTAAGATTATCATTTTACACTTAAAAATAACAATAATATGTAAACATACAACATAAAAAAAATGGAAAAAATATATTAAACATATGTAAGATTACCATTTTTTACTAAAAAAAACGGCTTATTTCCATAATGTAACATTACCATTTTATAAAAAAAAAAAAAAAAAAACATAAATATAACTATTTGACTATTTGTCCAAGTTCTTCTATTAAACATTACCGTTTTACATTAAAAATGGAAAAAAAATTAAGATTTAAACATCTATCTTAAAATATAAAATATAGATATTAACTAAATATAAAGTATAAGAAAGAGAAATACTCAATATATAGAAAAATAAATAATAAGTAAATATTATAAATATATGAATTATATATACAATAATAAGTAAATGCACAATTTTTAAAATATGGAAAGAGTATATTAAATATTAAACATCTATCTTAAAATGTAAAATATAGATATTAAGTTAATAGAAAGTATAAGAAAAAAAAATACACAACTTAAAAACAATGAAAAAAGTATATTAATATTTAAACATCTATCTTAAAATGTAAAATATAGTTATTACGCAAATAGAAAGTATAAGAAAAAGAAATACACAATTTAAAAAAATGGAAAAAATACATTAGTATTTAAACATCTATCTTAAAATGTAAATCTATCTTAAAATATAAAATTATTAGTACATTAAGATTTAAAAATATATCTTAAAATTTAAAATATAGATATTACGTAAATAGAAAGTATAACAAATGGAAATATACAATTTAAAGAAAATGGAAAATGTACATTAAGATTTAAACATCTATCTTATAATGTAAAATAGAGATATTAAGTAAATAAAAAGTACAAGAAATGAAAATACATATACAGGAAAATAAATAATAAGTAAATAATGTAAATAGATAATATATGAATTATATATATAATAATAAGTAAATACACAATTTAAAAAAAAAATGGAAAAAGTTCATTAAGCATTAAACATCTATCTTAAAATGTAAAATATATAATATAAGTAAATACACAATTTAAAAAAATGAAAAAAATTACATTAAGATTTAAATATCTATTTTAAAATATAAAATATAGATATTACGTAAATAAAAAATATAAGAAATGGAAATAAACATTTTAAAAAATGGGAAAAGTACATTAAGATTTAAACATCTATCTTAAAATGTACATCTATCTTAATAGTAAATTATATAAAAATGAAAATACCACATTAAACAAAAAAAATATAAAAATGTATAGTTTTACATCAAGAAAGTCCCTATAAAATTCATTATTCCATCAACATCAACTTCACACTATCAAAGAAAACTTCAAAGCACTCGAGCAAAAAAATGGCTCCACCATCAATTCTTGCCGTCTCAAAAACCTTTAATGACCTTGAAGGAGATTTTTTATAACAACGAACTTTTTGTTATGTGGATTCATTGTTGGGAAACCCGCAACTTCCAAAAGCCAAACTTATTCATGGGAATTAAATTGATTTTCATAGATTCAAAAGTATTCTTACAAATTTAAATTAATCTAATCCATAATTTTATTGTTAATATTCATACTAACTCTTTCATGATCAAACCATTACGGTTAATAACCATTCAAGCGTTTATCCCGAAACACTTCTTTCTTCGCCGAATCAGGTATTGGTTCATGTTGGTTTATTATTGTTTTTGGTTTATTAACCGGTTTAGGATGGTCCTATTGTAAATATAATTTAAGTTGGTGTAGCATATATTATGCTTAAAATAACTTAAATTAAATAATAGTAATATTATGCTTAAAATATAATTTTAGAGAGTTTTCAAATATAGTTTACAGAACATTATAGGTGATGAATTTAATTTATTAAATTCGTTTATTACTTAAAACTAAGTTTTTTTAAAAACATACTGAGTTATAAATATCAATGCTGGATTGATGAGTATAACATGAAGACAAAAATATAAATATTTCATTTTCAAGATAAGAAATTCAGCTTTTATTCAGTTACTCAATATATAATATCTTAAATTATTTTTTAAAAATATACATAATATATATATATATATAGATTAATCTTCCAAACTTAAACTATTGTATTATATACGAATAATGTTTTTAAATAAAAATAATTTCTGTATTAGATACATTTTGATATATCATTATTTTCTATTTCCAGAAAAAAAATAAATTGTTAAACATCAATATCATCTAGGTTAAGTATACTAACATTACAAATTCAAACATCACAAAAAATATTTACATAAAAATTATAATACAGTAATTTAATCAAAAAATACAATTCAAAAAAACAATATTCAAAAGAATAGTTATATACTTAATATTTGAAAATCAAAGATATTTTTGCTAAAATTGTACTTACTTGGCCAAGGAGATCGACCATCTTTTTACGGATCGATCGATTGTTGAGCATGTGGTCGATTCGAAAATACTCTGCAGTTTAATTAAATATCTAAAACATTTATTCCAACACTCAACAGATAGTTTTGCTAAATATGATAACTAGATAGCCAACAAAATTACAAAAAATATTTAAATAGTAAAAAATATGTTAATTTAACGTGTTAAAATTTGAAAATAAATTTTAATTATCACATGCATCTTAACATTTATATAAATATATATCATAACCTAAATATAAGTAATTTAACGACTTAAATTAGAAAAAAATAAAAATCCCGGGCATAGCCCGGGTTAATCCCTAGTCTATATATATAAAAAAATGTTTGGCTCCCTCCTGTTGCGCCACCTCAGCATCCACGTCAATAAGTCGGGCGACGTCGCGACGACACGTGTCTCCCTTCATTAAAAATCATTCAATTTGTTATGCTTGGTTTTGGGCTTACACCATTATTTTGTGGGCTTTGCATAATTTCATCCGGGCATAAGCAAATTAAAGCTTGCCCTGTAGTCACAAACTTTTTCAACGTGGAGCCGCCACTCAACTTTAGGGTTCATCTTCTCCTGCGAACTCCGATTACGATAAACCAAAAATAGATGTTCTGAAAGATTGTAAGAGACGAGTATTCATGAGTAGTCTTTGAGTCCTTTGCGGTTTTATGTCATTTCGTTTGCGGTTCTTCTCCCCTCCTCGAAGGGGTTACAAGTTGCATTGATTCAACGCCATTAAAAATTTCTTAACTCTTTCAACCCACTGCACCACGATCAATCATTCAATGATTCTTATCTTTCTTACAGACGGTGGATCTCAACTATAAAAAAGGTATTGCTTCATCCCGTGAACATCATCCCTACAAATCCTAATAACTTTTGAAACTTTTTTACAGCAGAATGATTTTGGTTACGTTTATTGATTTGGTTTTTGTTCGTTGATGTAAGATGATTTGGGTATTGTTTATTGATTTAAAAAGCTTAGATGATTTTGGCTCTGTTTTTTTTTTGTTATTTTTTTATTGATAGATGATGATTTTGGTTTCGTATGCTAATTTAGAACGATTTAGATGATTTTGGTTTCGTTTGTTGTTTCTGTTTTTGTTTGTTAATGTAAGATTATTTTGTTTCTGTTTATTCATTTAGAAAGTTTTGAATTTTGATACCCTGTGGAGTTAAGCGTTGGTGATGAGGCTGACGAAGCTGTTTTTATACTCTGTCTTATAGGCTGGAGGTATTGCGAACCCAGATGATATTCAGCTCCCCTGTTTATTACCGACATTGTTAGCAAGAGATACACGTTCCAGCTCAGCCTGGCCAGTTTCAGTTACACTGCGAAGCATCAGACTTTCACAATCTCACCCATCTTCGACGAGCGCCAGCGTCTTCGTGTCTCTGACTTTGTCGATATAATTTTGTATCTACATTTGATACTGCTTTTCTGTATGTTAAAGTAACATTGTGCATCTTGGTTTTATCAGGGCGGCAACGGTGGCCTAGGAGATGATTTGAACGGTGGAAGCTCAACTCAAGTTCAGTCTAAAAATGTATGTCTTTATTCCATTTTGGAGCATTGCCATTTATTCCATTTTGTAGGCACAGTTGATGCTATTTAGAAAAATACATGTTTTACTTTCTACGAGCCATTTTCAAACTTCATGGAGAATATATTTCAGGCTTACCCTATTGCCAAGATATCTATGCTTATGCTGAATATAATCGATCGTGTAGAGTTTGAAAAATAGTTAAAAGGGTGGTCTTTTGAATCTCCAAATAGCTTGAGTTTACCAAAGTGGGAAAACCAAGCTCCAATGCTTTTTAGTCCCTGAATCATCTTTCAATTCATATATTGTTTTCTCTTCATGGTTATGAAAAGCTGTTCAAGTTTATTAAAATGTCAAAAGATAAAAATATGCCCTGCTTTTTTTAAGAAGATTCTCCTAGAGAATGACAAGCGTCAAGTTATGTACATGCTCCAGCAATTTGGCAGATCTTGATTAAAACAAAACACAAAATTGTAGATGGGATTATAGTAAGTGTTATATTCAGTTGCGATTGTTCCTTAGATTTCTTATACAAACTTTTTGTTTTACATATTAAACAAAGCTGAGATCTTAAAGTTTGTGAATTTGATAGAACACAAAATGCTTGACTCAATCAGAAACAGAGAAGGAACAGAGAACCTAGATGACTAGACAGAACATTCCTAATTGCTATTTTACATGAACATTCCTAAGTGTCCAACGAGTTTGTTGGTTTATCATAATATTTTTCAAGTACGTGCCAAGATTCAAACAAACATTTATATTTAAAAATAACAATTCTCAGTATTGGATTGTCATGATGGGTATCTAACTTTTTGCATAATTTAAAACAATGGATTTCACAGAAATGTGTAAAATTTATTCAGAAACAAATTTATATCGGAGAGAAAAAAAATATGTGTTGAATATCAACTTTAATTCTGAATAATTTTATTATATTTATAATTATGATAGAGGCAAAACCAGTATTGAAAATGAAAATTTTCTTAATAGTTAGATAAACCTATAACTTTAAATAATAATAACAAAAACAAGTGGTGAATATATATTAAAATCATTTTAGTTATGTTTTCCTTCAATATAACTTCCTCCAATAAATTATTTGATATGAAAGTGGTATGTAACTAAAGTAAAAAATTGCTAGAGAAGTATACTATTTCATTAATTTACAAAATACTATTTTCAAACAATATTTTAAAATATCATGAGAAACATTCCTAACAAATAACTTTGTTACTAAACAGAGTTCAACAAAAGATATAATAAGTTACAAAACATAACAAGTAAAACTATTTATTATTAAGAAAGACCATGATTTTAAATGATATTATATTATATTTTATATTATATATTTAGTTTGGAGATATACTAATTCACTACAAGAAAACATAATCTTAACGAGGGCGGTTTTCCTCGCTAATTCGTCGTAAAAGAGGCTTTACGACGAATTAGCGAGGAAACGCGTTTGCTCGTTACACGTCTGTCGTAACACATATTTCCTCGCTAATTCGTCGTAACTTAGCGAGGAATATATTTCGTCGTAAAGACGAAGTAGGACGTTTCGTCGTAAAGACCACGTCAATATTCCACGTAAGGACGTCGCTATAATACCTCGTAAATACCTCGAAAATAGTTCCTTGTAACCTACACGCAAATACCTTGAAAGAGTTTCCTCGTAAAATACACGTAACAACCACGAAATGATTTCCTGGTAAAATGGTCGTAAACTTTTCCTCGTTATTTCCTCGTAAATGATTCCTCGTAAAATACTCGTTAAATGTTTCTCGTCATTTCCTCGTGAGGTTTCCACGTAAAGTACATTGGCTACGAATTTACTTCGTTTTTATTATTTTACAGAATTTAAAAATATAATTAAAAAATAATTAAAATTATTTAATTTAATAATAAATTAAAATTCAAAATAAAAATAAATCAATATGAAAATATTTAATATATAAATAAGTTTTGAATTTATATAACACAACAACCAAAAAAAAAAACTAAGGGTCGTTCATCGCCCGGTAGAATTCATCACTCCTCCTCGTAACATTCGCCTCGTTATGTACGTCGGATGACTCGCCTTGAATGAGATGTTGTTGTCGCATGTTCCTCAACATGGACTCCCATTCCGGATTTGTGGCCGCAATAACGTCCAAGAAGCCCTCGACTCCACCCATACGAGATTTTGTCGCGGTCAACTCGTTACGCAGCTGAGCGGACTCTCTACGCAGCTCAGTGACTTCATCATCCCGTCGCTGACCATAAGACGATGTCGCTCTCGGAACATCGTTGACGGAACCAATACCCAACGTCCGTCCCTTTTTTTTGGGGACAACCTTAAAAACAAAAAAATAAATATTGTAAGTAAAAATTTAAAGTTAAATTAAATGAATAATAAAAAATTATTTTTTTTGAAAATTTACCTCCTCGTAAATCTTATCCACTTCAAGTGTGGATAAGGTGACGGGTAATCCGTCGGTAGATTGCTGGGTCAGCTGAGTCTGGCGGTCTTCAACCCGAGCAACTACATCGTTGTAGATTTGCTCGGACTTGCCATCTACAAATACGCCCGCCTTGTTCTTGTGGGTCCTCTTGTAAAGTTCCATAAGAGACGGGAGATGTCCCGTCTCTTTGGCCTAAAAAACATTTAAGAAAGTTAGAATAAATTAATATATATATTAAAAAAATTATTTAATAAAATATTTAATTACCATTTCCAAACGGACACCGGCGTGGGGTTTTTGGCCCGTAGTGTGAAGCATCGGCCCGTTCCCGTGCTCATCGACCGTGTTACGGGAGTTAGAGCAAGTCTGGGCGATTCTAATGGAATCAGGAAGGCGCCAATAACGGATGAGGCCATCCCACACATCCGTGGTGAGCTCAGCGGGTTTGCCACGCTCATACCCCTTCACGATCCAGTCACCCTTCCAGTTGGAGACCGTGTCCAACAAGCGAACTTTCGCTTTCGCGTTAAACTTCTTCCTCACCCTCTCAGTGATCCCCAAGGCCCAATTATATTTTTGCTGTTGGAAAAAATAAATTAACAATTAGTTTTTTAGAAAGTATATATATAAATCATGAAAAAATTAAAATATATATAATTAATTAATAGAAACTTACAGCGTAAATTTTAAACCACGTCTTTCTGACGTAGTGAGGCGTCTTACTCCAGTTTGGATGTGCCATGGAGAAGTAACCCTTGATCGTGCCGGTTACGTCCGATGCAAGACATCCGTCAACCCCCCACCTGGAAAATACAAATTTAAAATATAAATTATTTTTAATGTTATAAAAGAAATTTAAACGAATTTAAAAAAAAATTAATGCAACATACCACAACGTTCCGTCCGGTCGGTCTGGGTCGATGACTGGTAAACCTTCTCTGCCTGGCAGACTGAGAATGTCCTCTACAGTGTACTGCGAGTAAGGAGCACTCGGAGGCACCATCAGATCAGGATGAATATCGGCGACCATCGGAGGTGCCATCAGAGGAGGCACAGGAGGAGGCATCGGAGGAGGCACATGAGGAGCCGATGGTGCACTAGAAGAAGTAGACCCAGAGACTCTCTGAGTGTACTGAGTCTCGGGGACAGTCTCCTGGCCCGAAGAACTGGGAGCGGAAGAAGAGGCCGGGTCTAAACGACTACCCGGCTCACCGAAGATCTCTCTGTAATGGGCAGTAAGTCTTCTTTTTCGAACCTGGGAAAAAAATGAAATTTTTAAAATTAACATCAACAATATATTTCCCAACATTATCCACCTAATCAACACTAAATAACATAAAATCCGCAAACCTATCTAAATTCCCTATACTAACCACCTAATCTATCCTAAACTAACCAAATTAGAGAGGAATCAGAGAGGCTTACCATTGCTACGAAATGGAGAGGAAGTAGAGAGGAAGTAGAGAGGAAAGAAAGAGTGAGTGCTCGGGTGTATATATAAGATTACATATCGCCGCAAATTCCTCGTAAGTTTACGACGAAATAGCGAGCAGTTACAAAGACCCGTCTTTTTTTTTACGAGGAAATTGCGAGTAATCACAAAGGCCCGTGTTTTTTTATACGAGGTATTAACGACGATTTACTTTACGAGGAATTAACGAGGCTTGCTTTCCTATAAATATACCCACAACTCTCACTCTCAGACCACACACAAACTCCCAAATCACACCTTATCTCAAATCACAATCCTCAAAAAAATCCTATTCAAATTATAAATATTTGAAAAAAATAGGAAAAGGAGAAGATATTAGAATTCATGTGGGCGAGACTTACGTATTATAATTGCTGGAAGTCTTGCCACATGTTAATCTGATATTTTTCTCCTTTTCCTTTTTTTTTCAAGTTTGTACACTACGAGATATTTACGACGATTTGTACTTACGTGGAATTAACGGGTTTATGTATAAATCCGTTTACGTGGTCTTTACGACGATTTGTGCTTACGTGGAATTAACGAGTGTTTTGTTTAAATCATTTTACGTGGTAGTTACGACGATTTCATCCTACGAGGTAGTTACGACGATTTGTGCTTACGTGGAATTAACGAGTGTTATGTTTAAATCCCTAGAATCCGAAACCCGAAACCCGAAATCCGAAACCCAAACCCGAAACCCCAAACCCCAACCCCCAAACCCGAAACCCGAAACCCGAAACCCAAACCCCCATCTTTAATTTTCTACTTCATATATTCCAAACCCCATATTTAATTTTAAATTTCGTCGTTATTTTTAACGAGTGTTATGGTTAAATCCCTAGAACCCCAAACCCAAAACCCGAAACCCGAAACTCGAAATCCAAAACCCGAAACCCCAAACCCCGAAACCCCAAACCCGAAACCAAAAACCCGAAACCCGAAACCCGAAATCCAAAACCCGAAACCCCAAAACCCGAAACCCGAAACCCCAAACCCGAAACCCGAAACCTGAAACCCCAAGCCCCAAATCCCATATTCCATATTTATTTTTAGGTTTCGTCGTTATTTCCTCGTTATGTTACGTTATATTTACGACGATTTCATCCTACGTGGTTTTTACGACGAATTCATCCTACGTGGTATTTACGACGATTTAGTCCTACATGGAATTAACGAGTCCTTCGTCGTTATTTACTCGTTGGAATACGAGGACTTTACGACGATTTGTGCTTACGTGGAATTAACGAGTGTTATGTTTAAATCCCTAGAATCCGAAACCCGAAACCTGAAACCCGAAACCCAAACCCGAAACCCCATACCCGAAACCCCAAACCCCAACCCCCAAACCCGAAACCCGAAACCCGAAACCCAAACCTCCAACCCCCAAACCCGAAACCCCCAAACCCGAAACCCCCAAACCCGAAACCCAAACCCTCATCTTTAATTTTCTACTTCATATATTCCAAACCCCATATTTAATTTTAAGTTTCGTCGTTATTTTTAACGAGTGTTATGGTTAAATCCCTAGAACCCCAAACCCGAAACCCGAAACCCGAAACCCGAAACCCGAAACCCGAAACTCGAAATTCAAAACCCGAAACCCCAAACCCCGAAACCCCAAACCCGAAACCAAAAACCCGAAACCCGAAACCCGAAATTCAAAACCCGAAACCCCAAAACCCGAAACCCAAAACCCCAAACCCCAAACCCGAAACCCGAAACCTGAAACCCCAAACCCCAAATCCCATATTCCATATTTATTTTTAGGTTTCGTCGTTATTTCCTCGTTATGTTACGTTATATTTACGACGATTTAATCCTACGTGGTTTTTACGACGAATTCATCCTACGTGGTATTTACGACGATTTAGTCCTACGTGGAATTAACGAGTCCTTCGTCGTTATTTACTCGTTGGAATACGAGGACTTTACGACGATTTAAGCTTACGTGGAATTAACGACTGTTATGTTTAAATCCCTAGAATCCAAAACCCGAAACCCAAAACCCCAAACCCCATATTCCTTATTTTCTACTTCATATATTCCAAACCCCATCTTTATTTCCATTCCAAACCACAATTCCCACATTTGCTTATTCATAAAACAAACTCCCACATTACCTTATTCATAAAACAAACTCCACATTATCTTATTCATAAAACAAACTCTCTCATCTTATTCATAAAACAAATACATCAATCGGATACATCGACATTCTCGTCATCACTAGAAACATCATCATTTTCATTAAACTCGTCTTCAACAGCTTCGTCTGTGGCATCATCGGTAAGATCTTCGTACTCGTGATTATGTGGATCAATGAGAAGGATGTCATCAATTTCTTGTTCAGGTTCCTCAACTTCATTTATCTGTTCTTCTTGCAATGGTGGTTCTTCTCCACTGATGATTCGTCCTCGAGGTGTAACTTTGATTACTGCTAACCAATTTATACCTGAATCTCTCATCCGAGGGTATGGAAGGAAGCTAACTTGGTCTGCTTGTGAAGCTAAGATGAAAGGCTCGAATTTGTTGTACCTTCGTCCACCGTTGACATCAACTACACCGAATTTATTAGACCGAACACCTCTGTTGACGACGGGGTCGAACCATTCACATTTGAAGAGGACGCATTTCAGCTTCAGTATCCCTGGAAATTCGACTTCAATAATCTCCGTCAAGATCCCGTAGAAATCTGTTTCCCCTTTCACACATATTCCATAGTTACTGGTCGCCCGCTGTATACCATAGTCATATGTATGAAAAGTATAGCCACGTGTGAAATACATCTGTGATGTGGTGACCTTTACAAGTGGAGATTGAATTACTTCGTGTAACCACTTAGAATAATCTGCATCGTCGTCGTCATAATCAACCTGCAAAAATAAAGAGAATGTTAATGAAATACAGATAATGTATGAAAAAATTTTTTTAGTTAATACCTGATTCCGCAACCACTTAATGAAGTGTTGATCTTTCCTTTTGTCTACGTCACTTGTGGATATACCAGGAAATGTTTCTTCGACTTGAGAAACAAATAGGCTGTAAAATCACATTTTATAGGAATGAATCTCTCACATTTTTCAGGTAGATTGTGATCAGTTTTAATATTCATCATTCTAGCAGCTAACGATAATTTAGAGAGACCTTCTCTACAACCACTGTAAAGTGGTTGATTCGCCGCGTTTAACATTTCGTAAAACTTTTTTGCATCTATATTAGGTTCTTCATCTTCATCATGAGCTACGAATGCATCAGCTACCATATCATGAGCCCTATCATAATCTACCATCTCCTCCTGATGGTAACTATGTTCATTATGCAAATGATGATCAACCGGTTCTTTTTCCTGAAAATTGCTATTACTACTACTAGCTTCATTCTGATCATAATTAAAACCTTCTCCATGTTGAAACCAGATATAGTAATTTTCCGTGAAACCTCTATTTATTAAATGCTTCCAAACATTTTCACGGTTTGCCAGTTTCGAATTGTTGCATTTCCGACAAGGACAGAACATCTTACCACTTTCTTGGGCGAGCGGTGTTGAATCTGCTTGATGCATAAATGTCTCCAGACCCGCAAGGTATTCTTTCGTCACTCTCCCGTTAGCATCTCTATGCATATACATCCACTTCCGCAACTCGTAAATAGTCCCGGAGCCAGCCATTTTTTTTCTTTCACGTTTTTTGTTGTTGGTGTGTTTAAAATGATGTTCAAACATCCATATTTATAGGAAAATTCGAATCTGGTAGTTGTAATTTTGCTATGAATTTACGACGAAAATTAATTAGGTGGGCAAAAAAAACGTGTAACACCTATGAAGTTGGTGGATTCAAAAATTTCCTCGCTAAATACACGTAAACTATTCCCTCGTAAATACCACGCAAAATTTACGTCGTATTTACGAGGAAATAGTTTTTCCTCGTAAAATACTCGTAAAATTACATCCACTTTACGACGAAACAGTTTTGTCGTTACGTTACGAGGAAATAACGATGACTTTAGTTTTTCACGTAAATTCGTCGTAAATTCGACGCAAATTTACGAGGATTGTTTTTCCTCGTTAATTTTCGTCGTTAAGCATGTGTTTTCTTGTAGTGATTTATTATCATGAAATAAATAATTTGTGTAAAAGTTTTTCAAAACTTAAAATTCTTGAAATAATTTTAGTATTATTCATTTAAAATTATATTTTTATTATGTCAAATTGAAATATAAATAATAGCACTATATATATTATTACATTTTCTGAATTACTTTTTGCTAATTTTGTATTCTCTAAAAAATTGTGAATAATGAAAGATACTGTCATTTTAATTAAAACCAAAAATATTTATTAAAAACAATAATATTATCTCAAAAATTTTATTATTATTTGTTTGTCTATAATATTATTTTCAATCTATAATGATTTTAAATGCTTTATAAAATTAACATAAATTTATATAAAATAGCTTTTATTATAAATTCCTGCCCGTAGGGCGGGCCGACTCTAGTGTATGATAAATCACTGTTGTTTTATACAAATCTTAACTGAGTTACTATCGAAACATAATCTTTTCAAACTACAATAGAACAACCGCTTTATAGAAGATTTCACCTGACGTCGTTAGTTTGGCGGTGTGAAACTTGCGATTTTAAAAGTTTATATATTAATTTGGTATCAAATAATAAGTTGTGTATTAAACATGAAGCCAAAATATAATTATAGCAAAATAAAATTAGTTAAATTAGTTTTAAGCATTTTTTCCTAGGGAAAATGCGCATTTTATTTCTGAGTATGTGCATCTTTAATATTTAAATATTATTTGCGGAAAATCAATATTTGACTAATAGTTATTATGCAAAATTCAGAATAAATAGTTAATCCCTAAAACAATTTCCTCAACTTTTTAATAATTTACTATTTAATCATTATTTTGCGTGATTAATGATTAGTTGAAAAATAAATATATGTATATAATATTTGAGTATCTAATTTGCCAATCGCAAAATATTTTAGAAATTCACAACCCACCTTTTGTCATATTCATTATAAGATTTGAAGTTACGAACATCATTCCGTTTTAAAAAATCATAGGTAAAAAAACTTTCAAGTTAGATAAACTTTAGTAGCAATTTTGTCCTTTGATTTTCATCGGTTGTAATATCTTAACTCACTTTAGGATGGTTTGTTGAATTGTTTCTTTTTTTTTGAGAAAGGGCCTTAGAGAAAGGTTTGTTGAATTGTTGGTACACCCAAAGCATGGATTCCAGCAATTGTGCCGGTGATGGTCTAGTGTTTCTCATGAGTTTTCTATCATCTTAGCTTATGTAGTTAGTTTAGACTTAGAGGTATGGTTTCGTGGTTACAATGAATGTAAGACAAATCACTGTTGTTTTATACAAATTTTAACGGAATTATTATCGAAACTGTTACGAAAGTCAAAAAAGGGGAGGAGGAGCCAATTATGTTGAAAATATAAAAAGATGTGGGGTCCGCTGTACTATTTGCACAATAAATTCTACTTCTATATAAACGATCGATTCGATCGTTTATAAATCATCATTCACTCTTATCTTCTCTCTATAATACACTTTTTCTATCAGTATTATAAATTCTACGGGTATAAATTTTGCCCTTATTTAAATTCACGCGATACAATAAAATTCCAGTTCCTTTTATAACACGTTATCAGCACGATCACTCTGCGATTCGGTAAAATTTATTTGTATCATTTATACCCTGTTATAATGGTCGATATACCGCCTCTACTATTATTTATATCATGTTATAATGGCCGGAATACCGCATATATTATTCACTAGTAATTTAATTTATTTATTGGTCGGCCGAGCCGCCTTATATTCTGTTTATTATTTATTGGTCGGCCGAGCCGCCTTATATTCTGTTTATTATTAATTGGTCGGCCGAGCCGCCGTATAATTTATTTATTACTCTGCATTGATCGGCTGAGCCGTCGCATGATTTGTTGTCATAACATAAATATTTCATTGCCATAATTTTTTTTACTTTTATGAAATTTTATAGATTTGATTGACTGTTTAATACAATATTTTCAGACTGATTTTTGGTGCACTAGATTTAACCCCAAACGGTCACAAAGAATTTTTTTTCAAAAATTTCCCCTTTCTCCAACGGTCATGAACAGTAATTTTCATCTATAAATACAACTCATTTTCACTCCATTTCATCATCCAAAACATTTCATCTTCTCTCAAAAAATTTCTAAACGGTCTCCTCCGATTTTTCATTTCAAGAAAGATGATTCGCGCACTTTTGTTTTTATGTGCCATTTTTATTTGTGTTTCTATTTATGGTGTATTCGTTGGAGAATTTACTATGAGTGAATTTAAGATGAATATCGGTTTAATTTTCTTTACATCGCTTCTCCTTGTAATTGCTTGCATGATTAACGTAAACGGTTCCTTTTAATATTAATAATATTCTAATAATTTTTATTTATGTGCTTTAAAAATTCAAATGGCAAAAATCGAGAAACTTCAGTTTCCGGCATTGGAAGTAACTGGGACAAACTACACGGCATGGGTTACAAATATGGAGCTTCATCTAGATTCCGAGGAAATACTCGGAACAATAAAAGACGGCAATATATCAACCTCTCATGAAAAGGCTAAGGCCGTGATATTTCTGAGAAGGCATCTAGATGAAAATCTTACGCATGATTATGCGAGAACCAAAGATCCCTTAGATCTTTGGAAAGCTCTGAAGGAGAGGTTTGATAACCAAAAGAAAATTACTCTCCCCCATGCACTCGATGAGTGGAAAAATCTACGATTTCAAGATTTTGAAAAAGTGGAAACGTACAATTCCGCTATATTGAGAATAGCGGCGCAATTAGATTATTGCGGTAAGCCTGTCTCGGAAGCAGAAATGCTCGAGAAAACTTACCAAACGTTCCACAAAAATCATTATGTTCTACAAGAACAATATAGAAATTGTGGGTATACGAGGTTCTCTGAACTCGCTGTGGCGCTTATAATAGCGGAGAGAAATAATGAACTCCTCATTAAAAACCACAATGCCCGACCCACGGGAACCAAAGCATTTCCTGAGGTAAATGCAACGGATATAAAAAATCCGGAAAAAGGAAATTATTCCTATCGTGGGCGTGGTCGTGGCCGTGGTCACAATCGTGGTTTTGGTCGTGGTCGTGGTTATCGATTTAACCGCAACCATGAAAGGAGTAACAACCCAAGAGGAAGGGGATCCAACACATGGAATCGATCTGATCGGGTAAAAGGGAAAGAAACCCAAGAAAACCCTACTCATAAAAATGAGAACGTCTGTTACAGATGTGGATCGAAGGGACACTGGTCTCAAGTATGTCGAACTCCTCGGCATCTATGCCAATTGTACCAAGAATCTATTAAAGGCAAGGCAAAGGAAGTAAATCTCAATGAACACCTTGTGGGTACAACATCGACATACCTCGAATCCTCTGACTTTATGGGAGATTTCGACGAGGCCACTCATCAAAATAATTGAAGTGCTTGTACTGATCAAGCTTAATAATGCCTAGTGATGCCATAAAATATTATGTATTTCACTTTCTGAATAATGTTGTATTTCATAATAAATAATGTATAATTATTGTGTACTTGTTATTGATGCATAATATTTTACTTATGAAAGTTTATTTTCTTTATTGATATTAACCGTGTGTTACAGAAATGGATAAGAAAGCAAATGGAACAACAACTAAGCAAATTGGTAGAGAAGTTTGCATACCAGATAGTGGCACAACGCACACTATACTGAAGAATAAGAGATATTTCTCTACTTTAAAGTCAGTAAAAATGACTATAAACACAATATCAGGTCCTACAGACCTGATCGAAGGAATTGGCAAGGCGAACTTTATGTTGCCTAATGGAACAAAGTTTTCCATAGATAATGCCTTATATTCTCCAAATTCTAAGAGAAATTTGCTGAGTTTCAAAGATATATACCGTCAAGGGTATAACACTCAGTCTGCAACTGAGAATGGAAAGAAGTATTTGTATATAACTTCTGAAAAATCAGGCAAATGCCTTGTACTGAAAAAATTTCCAGAACTTCCTTCTGGATTGCATCACACTTATATTGATGCTATAAAATCACATCTTGTGATAAAAAGAAATCCAGAAGATGTTACATTATGGCATGATCGCCTTGGTCATCCAGGCACTACAATGATGCGAAAAATCATTGAAAGCTCACATGGTCATTCAATAAAAACCCAAGATATATACCAAAGTAATAAAATGACATGTGATGCGTGTGCTCTTGGGAAATTAATCATAAGACCATCACCAACCAAAGTTGACAAAGAATCACCAAAGTTTTTGGAAAAAATCCAAGGTGATATTTGTGGACCAATACATCCACCGTGTGGACCATTCTACTACTTTATGGTATTAATCGATGCATCGAGTAGATGGTCACATGTTTGTTTGTTATCATCTCGAAATATGGCATTTGCGAGATTTCTAACTCAGATAATCAAATTAAGAGCACAGTTCTCAGATTATCCAATTAAAAGAGTTAGATTAGATAACGCTGGTGAATTCACATCCCAAGCTTTTAATGATTATTGTATGGTATCAGGGATTGAAGTAGAGCATTTTGTTGCTCATGTTCATACACAAAATGGTTTGGCAGAATCATTAATTAAACGGCTGCAACTAATTGCAAGGCCATTGATCATGAGATCAAAACTCCCAACCTCTGTATGGGGACATGCTATTTTGCATGCAGAAGCACTAATTCGGATAAGACCAAGTGCATACCATAGATATTCCCCATTACAGTTAGCATTTGGAAAAGAACCAAATATCTCTCATCTAAAAATCTTTGGTTGTGCGGTTTATATTCCAATAGCACCACCACAACGTACAAAGATGGGACCGCAAAGACGGTTGGGAATATATATTGGCTATGATTCTCCATCAATAATAAGATACCTAGAACCACAAACTGGTGATGTGTTTACGGCACGATTTGCCGATTGTCATTTCAATGAGAAAGAATTCCCAACTCTAGGGGGAGACAATAAACAAGTAGGAAAAGAGATCAAATGGAGTGTACCATCGTTATTACACTTTGATCCTCCTACGAAACAGTCAGAACTAGAAGTTCGACGTATCATGCATTTACAAAATATAGCAAATCAGCTACCTGATGCATTTGCTGATACCAAAATGGTAACTAAATCACATATACCCGCTGCAAATACTCCTGCTCGTATTGAAATACCACAAAATGGTGGAACTGCAGTTGATACACGTGAATCAGGAACACGTTTAAAGCGCGGTAGACCTATTAGTTCAAAGGATAAACTTCCTAGAAAACGTAAGGAATGTGAAAAGCATGATACTCCCAAAATAACAGAAAATATTTTGGACGAAGAAAACTGTGAATCTAATGACAATATAAAACATCTTGAATCTGAAGGAAATCATGAGATTTCTATCAATTACATCCATAATGGAAAGATATGGAAACGAAATGAGATGGATGATATTGATGACGTTTTCTCATACCTTTTAGCAAAGGAAATAAATGAAGAAAACGAAGATCCAGAACCAAAGTCTGTATATGAATGTCAAAAGAGACATGACTGGATAAAATGGAAAGATGCAATTTAAGTCGAATTAGATTCGCTTAACAAACGAAATTTATTCGGACCTATTGTGCTCACACCCAAAGATGTAAAACCAGTTGGGTACAAATGGGTGTTTGTCCGAAAAAGAAATGAGAAAAACGAGATTACAAGATACAAAGCTCGTCTCGTAGCCCAAGGTTTCTCTCAAAGGCCAGGAATTGATTATGAGAAAACTTATTCTCCTGTCATGGACGCAATCACATTTAGATTTCTGATGAGCGTAGCAGCCAATGAAAATTTAGAAATGCGTCTCATGGATGTCGTTACGGCATATTTATATGGATCATTAGATACTGATATCTATATGAGAATCCCAGATGGATTTAAAATGCCAGAAACGTTAAGTTCCAAACCTAAAGAGTTATGTGCAATAAAATTGCAAAGATCATTATATGGGTTAAAACAATCTGGACGAATGTGGTATAATCGTCTCAGCGAACACTTAACAAAAGAAGGATACACGAATGATCCTATATGCCCTTGTGTTTTCATAAAGAAAACAACATCCGGATTTGTGATAATCGCGGTGTACGTTGATGATCTTAATATTATTGGAACTCAAAACGAAATCCAAAAGGCATCAAACTATCTGAAAGGAGAATTTGAGATGAAAGATCTCGGCCAGACAAAATATTGTCTAGGATTACAAATTGAGCATTCTCAAAAGGGTATATTTGTACACCAGTCTACATATACCAAACGAGTATTGAAACGCTTTAACATGGATAAAGCAACTCCTCTTAGCACCCCGATGGTCGTTAGATCACTTAATGTTGAAAATGATCCGTTTCGACCATCTGAGGAAAATGAAGAAATACTTGGTCCTGAAACTCCATACTTAAGTGCAATTGGAGCTCTTATGTATCTTGCAAATTGTACTCGACCTGACATATCTTTTGCCATTAATCTTTTAGCGAGATTCAGTTCGTCTCCTACGCGAAGACATTGGAATGGAGTTAAACATGTCTTTCGTTACCTTCAAGGAACAACTGATTTAGGCTTGTTTTATCCTAAAAGTTCAAAAGGTCAAATGATTGTTTTTGCGGATGCAGGTTATTTGTCAGATCCACACAAAGCTCGATCCCAGACAGGATATGTTTTTACAATTGGAGGCACCGCCATATCTTGGCGTTCTCAGAAGCAGACACTTGTTGCTACTTCTTCAAATCACGCTGAGATCATTGCACTCCATGAAGAAAGTAGAGAATGTGTATGGCTAAGATCAATAAGCCGACACATCTGTTTAAGCAGTGGGATTGACGAAAATACGGAGCCAACTATTCTATATGAAGATAACGCGGCATGTGTTGCTCAATCGAAGGAAGGATATATCAAAAGCGATAGAACCAAACATATGCCTCCGAAGTTCTTCTCATACACTCAAGAGCTCGAGAAGAATAAAGAGATTGAAGTAAGATATGTTCAATCATGCGACAATGCAGCTGACCTCTTCACAAAATCACTTCCGACTTCAGTATTCAGAAAACATGTCCATAACATTGGAATGCGTCATCAGAAGGATATATGACTGCTTATTCGAGGGGGAGCTTACATAGTTGTACTCTTTTTACCTTACTATGGTTTTTCCCATTGGGTTTTTCCTAGAAAGGTTTTTAACGAGGCAACAAAGACGTTAAGCGAGAATGGATAGTGACACCGGTCCCCAAGGGGGAGTGTTACGAAAGTCAAAAAAGGGGGGGAGGAGCCGATTATGTTGAAAATATAAAAATATGTGGGGTCCGCTGCACTATTTGCACAGTAAATTCTACTTCTATATAAACGATCGATTCGATCGTTTATAAATCATCATTCACTCTTATCTTCTCTCTATAATACACTCTTTCTATCAGTATTATAAATTCTACGGGTATAAATTTTGCCCTTATTTAAATTTTCGCGATACAATAAAATTCCAGTTCCTTTTATAACAGAAACATATTTTTTCAAAACTACAATAGACAACCTTTTTATGGAAGATTTCGTTGTTAAAGAATGTGAGAAGTTATTTCAAGTCGAAGAAAAACAAAATCAGTGTTTACTAAAAAGATTTTAATATGAAAACATCGACATCAAATTGTTCAATGTACAATTTATAGTCCAGGCATGAAATACTACCCACACATTGCGTTATGATAAGATAAAATACTGAAAAATCTACTATTTCAGATTTATCGGTTTATGTGATCAAGCGAATTGAATTATCTAATTCTTATTGCGAACAATCATGTATGTTTTACATCAGTATATAAGTCCACATAAAATTAATCGGTTGAGTTTCGATACACTGGATACTTTCAAAAAATTAGTCAGTTGGATCTCGATCAAACCAGACATTAATAACTCATTAGTGAATAAGGGTTATCTACCAAAAGTATAGTCAAAGTCATTTCTCTTGAAGTAATGGCGTATTCATCCACTTCTATATCGTATACATGTTTGATAAAAAAAGGGGTTATTTATACATGTTTAGGCTTAAAAAAAATGATAAATAAAATTTGTCATAATCAGCATTTTCCGAAAGTACCCTCACCATCATTGAGTATACAAAAACAAGACTGAATTCTCGGCATCCTTCACCGTATATATTGTATAAGCCGGAAAACCGGACTGATATAAAACGATAGAATAAAAGCGATGTTAAGGAAAATATACGAATGTATAAAGCGAATACAAGAACGATAAGAAATCGTATTCGCGAAGAGACATGGAGTCGAGATATGATCTCTTTCCTTAACTCAAAATATTCGCTCCGTTAGTGAGACGGAACTGTACGAATATAGAGTCCCAGGATAAAACCATGGCAGACGAATCACGCCTCACTCGTGATCGCCCTATCGAACTATAAACTCTACGAAACACTCTCGCAATATAGACTTACGCAGAAGGATTTTTGTTGGATTTTGATCTCGAAAAAATTGAGAAATGAAGGAAGAGGAGAGACGATATTTAAAGAGACGGAGACGACCCACTTCCCGCAACAGCTGCTGCACGTGGGCGAGAATCTCGCGGAGATCGAGGGAAGTTGAGTTCCGAAACTTCTTCCTCAAGACTCTCTCTTATCTCGTTTTAAAAATTTTCGAGAGGATAACATGCATGACGTTTTTATTTTCTAGACAAACTACTTGTCGTTTTAAATAAAATTGTATGCTGTTTTTTCTCGAAATAAATGGCAAAACATTGAGCTTAACTTGGTCCAAAAAGAATACTTCTTATCGGGCCAAAGGCCCTCCACCCAAGCCCAAGCCGAGCCGAGCCGAGCCGAGCCGAGCCGAGCCGGACGGCGGCGGCGGCGCGCGCGTGGGGAGCTCTCTCTTCCTCTGAGCCGTTTACACTCATATGACACAATGCCATATTTATACTGCTCTATGACTCTTGTATTCCCCGATGTGGGACAATTATTGGTTTTGTCATTTAGACAAAAGTTGCAGTGTTACATACACCAAGCTACCAACTTCTTAGAATCATTTCTTATTCAATATTAATCTGTTTTTGATGTGTGAATATACCAGGTTGTAGTGCTCATTACAAGCTTTACAACGAGCTGATGATCTGACCGGAATAGCCACCGGTGTAGCCGGAAATGTTACCGGAAAATCAGAAAACATCAGCTTCTAAATTCTTTGTAAAAACAGAGTTCCAACATATATAACAAAAAGCTGTGACCTCTCCGTGGCTGTATCGTTAACAAATAACAATAAACCAACCCGAGAAAAGAAAAAAAACACCACCGACGGTGAAACTTTCCGGCGAGAAAATCTTCAAGTTAAAAGAGGAGAGATAGATTGTTCGATATCGTTTGGGATTCTCGATCGGTTTAGAGAGGAAGAAGAAGAGAGTGCACCGATCAATGGTATTACGCGGTGAGATGACGACGGCGCCGAGGAGGAGAACAGAGCGACCGAAGAGTCTCCATAATTTCACGCTCCCGGACTTGAAGTGGGGGAGTCAGCGTCATCTCAAGTGCTCCAGGATCGATTCTTTGGGCAGCGGTTCCGGCGATCACCGACTCCGACGCCGATCTCCGCCTTTCAAACTCCCTGCTTCCTCCGTTTCGATCCCGTCTGAACACCGGAGGAGCATCAACAACCAGCGCCGCCTCGCACCGTTGGAAGACGAAGAAGAAGAAGGGATCGAGGAGTTCAGGGTGAAGATCATGTCGGATCTGAAGACGGTGAGGGATAAGATCACGCAATCGATGTTTAGGGAACACGCTCTCGAGGACGAAGAAGAAGAGGGTAACACCGACGAGTCCGGCCATGAGAAGGTTTCTCCGGCGAAGCCATGGAATCTGAGGAAAAGGAGAGCCGCGTGCAAGGAACCTGTTTCGGAGAAGATAGTGAATCCGTCGCCGCCGAGGGTGAAGGAGAGAGCCGGAGTGGTGGAAGCCGAGACGGCGGCGAAGGAGATTACGATGCGGCGGCCCAAGTTCTCCGTGAAGCTTACGAAGAAGGAGATCGAGGAGGATTTCATGGCGGCTCTTGGTCACCGACCACCGCGCCGGCCAAAGAAGCGGCCAAGAACCGTTCAGAAAAAACTCGACGTAAGTCTCGGATTGTTCAGTTTCTTGATTCATCTGATCTGATCTGATCTGTGATCGAAAGTTGATTTTTTTTTCTTTCTTGTTTGCTTTGCCATGGATACAGAGCTTGCATCCTGGGTTTTATCTTAGTGAAGTGACGCTTGATGCGTATAAGGTCCCAGAAGAAACCAAGGTATGATAATGATAATCATCTATCTTTTGAAAAGCATCAGCCTTTTGTAGTTTTTGAAAAGTTCTGAAAGTCTTTGCTTTTTAAAGAATATACACCGATGATGATGATGATGATGATGTAAAAGATTATGTAATTCAGTTGCCGTGAAGTTTCAAAGAGCTGTCAATCTTTTGAAATTGGGTCAAGTCTTGAAGCTCCCTTCCCTGTTCTGCTAATTTTTCGTTTTCTTAATCATTCTTTCTTCCCAACTTGTTCTGAATAAACTGTACAAAAAGCTATGGAGAATGTGTAGGTTCTGTTCCGGTTGATTAATTTATAATAACAGTTTCATTTCACAAAAAAAAAGAAGCTTTTCTTTGTTTCTGACTGATCACACTTCAAATCTTACACCAAGAACCAATAGCTTCAGAGATTGCTAGATCTCAGATTTTTCACATGCTCCATATATTGCTGAGAATCTTCTCATATGCTTGGGTGAAAAAACATTGATGCACCGACAGAGGAAACACACAAAATCTTTTGTGAGATTAGGTCAATAAAAAAAGACTCTGTCTTTTCATCTACCTATACGAGCAGTTACAGATCTAGGAACAGCTTAATGTGTGAAGAAGAGAGTTTTCTGGCTCAATGTTCTTTCAGATTGAGTCTTGTCCAAGGAGTGTTGTTTGGCTCACAGATCGTTGAACTTGAAAAGGTTGCAAGTATTTTTTTGATTCCTAGGAAAAGTTGAGACCAAATGCTTGTGTTGGGGACTTGAAACTTCTTTTCCCGCGTCGGTTTCGTTTCCGCTTTCCGGAGTTATGAGTGCTTTGACTCGTTCTTGCCGGTTAACTTCTTCCCAATTTGGTTTAACCTGATAGAAACCTGGTTAAGCAATCGCCGTGCTCGACTTGACTCTTTGAGAGTGGTTGATTCCGGTTGGCTCACCCTCAACAACTATGATGAATCTATGACCAAACTAACTATATAGTTTTTTTTGACCAAAAAACAAAAACTAACTATATAGTTTTAAGTTTATAGAGAAGAGCCACTTGAATTTGTGGGTATTTACGTAAGTAAGTATTAACTGTATGTATTTTCAGTTATATTCGTAGAAAACATCTACAGATACAGAAACCTTGAACTTTCAAATTAAATCCAAAAAACCTTGAACTCGTGTTTGAACCAACAAAAACTCAAACTTTCAAATGTTGGTCATTTTAACTCTCATTTTTTGTTGACTAGGCCATTTTAGAAATTTGTAAAGTCAACTGCTAAATATCTGTTATTTCGCTAAACGTCGTCGTTTTAAAAACTGATTAAACATTAATGAAATAATATAGTTTTACTTCTGTAAACATTTAAATCATCTTCCATTTCGCGAAACCTAAATTTTCTAATTTTCTAATTCTCTAATCTCTCAATCTTCTAATCTCTAAATCCCAAAACCATTAATAATGCAAAGGATGGCTAGGACGATGGGGTTACTTCGGGTTCTTCCTAGTGAGAGATATTAAGTGGAAAGTATTATGGAATCTACAATTGAACAACAAAATCAAGTCGGAGAAGAAGCTGATAATGAAGGTGATAGTGAGACTAATGAGAATGATAATGAGGCTTAGAATAATGGTATCAGTGTCGAAGAAGAATTTTTAAGTAGTATTTAAAATGGCGTCGCATAGCAAGTTAACAGACGTTTACGGTTTAATAGTTGATTTTCCGAGTTTCTAAATAGTCCAATCAACAAAAAATGAGAGCTAAAATGACCAACATTTAAAAGTTGGGGTATTTTTTTGACACAAACACAAGTCGAAAGTTTTTTGGGTTTTAATCTGAAAGTTTGGGTTTTTATTGGCAGTTTTCTCGTTATTTTTGTAATTTTGTATTCACCAATCCACTTTAATTTAAATGTTGATATATTGTTTACCGCTACTTCTATGATATAAAATTATTTTTTTGGTTAAAATATATTTATCAAATTGGAAGTAGAAAGAAAGAAACATAATACATTCTCTCTAGCGAGAAAGAAACAAAGGACCCTCAATACTACTCCTTTTGCTTCTTGTTAAGCTTGCCATTACTAAACTACCTAGTGGTCCACGATATAATAGCCATTCAAGACAGAACTAACTTCAACTCTTAGCTCTGAATTTTGTTTGTCCAGTCTTGGGTGGAATTAAATGATAAAGAACTATGAACGTTCAGAGGTTTTGGAAGAATTTGGTTATTGTTAAGTGGGACTAGAACATGACCCGCGCCCCCGCACGGATGTTCATTTTCGGTTTGAAATGCTATAATATTTATTATATGTTATTTAATTGTTATATTAAATATCTTATATTATATGGTTATATGTAAAAAATTAAATAATGAATTACATTAGTTATTTATATCTAAATGGTTGAAAAAGATTTTTGTTAATCACATAGTTTGTCTGTAGTAGTTTTTTAATTTTATAGTCAACAAAAGAAATATTTGATATATTTTTATACTCATTCACTTACATATTTTAAAATATTTTGTTTATATATTTAGAAATGCATGTCCATATTAGATTATTAACATTATTGAGTTACAGATAAAAAGTTGTATCAGATAATTAATGTATATTTGTAAATTCGAATTCCAATTTTTAAAAATATGTTCATGTAATAGATTAGATTAGATAATATATATAGTTAAAGCAATATATATTATTACTAAATGGGCTTTTTAATTGCTGGTTATAGACCAAAATATAACCAATAACTAATTGGGCTTTCCAATTATTTATGTTAAACCAAAAATAACAATAACAAAGCCTAGTTAGATGTTTAACAACTTTAAGAAGAAAAAAATCAGTTACACGATGAAATTAAAAAAAAAAACAAAACCTCGACAATTGAAAGAGAAGACTCTAGGGCTAAGAGGGAAATATTACAAAATTGCAGGATGAATTTCATACGATTTCAATGTGATATAGAACTAGAAGATGTAATGAATGGATTAATCGACTCTATCAAGGTACCAATGTATACTATGTTTAAACATTGCATTCTATACTCAGACGGTAACGAAACGTCTTTTTTGTCTCGAGTTGATAGGTTTCTTGATTGTGTCATAAATCAAGACATAGAAGAAGAAAATAAAAGGAAACTGTTGTGTTTTCAATGTCTCGGATCAAGGCAATGGCATTAACCAAAAGAATACAGGTAATAGATTATCACTTAATAGATTAACCAAAAGAATACAGCCTCTGTTTTGGCGAGGCTGACGTTTGGTTAGTTCTAATATCGGGACCTTGTTTTATGTGTGAAATATACCCATCTACTAATATTTGTTGTCGGAATCTTGTCAAGGTGAATGAAATTTACGGATCTTTAGATCACTTGCAGATGCGTGACTATCGAGGCTGACGTCTGTGGTGATGTTTCCTGATATAGTTCGGTTCATACTGTGTCGAGAAAGTGATAACAACAGATCCATAAACAGCAGAGGAAGAGGCCGACATGAAAAAAAAAGATAAGTATTCTATTACTCATATTTAGAAATTCCCAGTGAGTAGTACGATAAAAATTAGAACCGAATATATGGTATGCAGGTCATAGAATTCAATTTTTCAAAGATCTTAGACACATTGAAGCTCTTATACTCAAACTGCACAATGAATCTGACAACAGATAGTTTCAAACACCAGAAGGTTAGTAAATTGCTGATGTTAAGCTCGTAGATAGATTGAGTAATAGAATGATCATAAGCTCTTAGACATTGAGTAATAAGACATATAGTATTGTTCTTGTGAATTGTCAATAGTTATAGTTATTTGTTTTCTTTTGACTTTATAAATTGTTTGCTGTTTTCTGTTTGGATGATTGTGTTATGATCTACTAAAATAATAAAAACATCAACGTTTAAAATGACAAAAAAATGAAGCTGTTTGTTTATTTTAAAAAACCAGACAATAAGAAGAAAATTTTGATGTAAGTAGTAAATAAGTGTGTGAAGCGTACAAATAAAAATAAACACACAGTTTCAGAATATTTATTTTCAGAATAATATATAGATTTTACTCTAATTATTTTCCAGTTCTCAACATATGATTATATTTACACTTTTAGTTTTAATTATTTCCTATCATGTTAGGTTTACAAACGAAAATAAGAATTAAATACATTACTAAATAAAAAATCTACGTTATGAATATAACCTGATTTGCAACAATGAGTTCAGAAATCATCTTGATCTCAAGGTCATTCCAATCATCTTCTTGTAAAAGATCTCTCTCTTTTACCATTTTTCTTCTCAATAACAGCAAGAGAGAGTTCGTCTTCCATCAGCCTATACGTAAATGTAGACAATATCAATGCAAAAGTAAATATTAATATAACCTAAACGCTTATTTAGATGATGATAACTTACTTTTCCTTGAATTGTAATGCATGTTCCATTGTTGGATCAAGATAAATAATGGATGCATCAAATGCATTTGTTATTTGCACCTCACCTATTTACATTTAGATAGAATTGAGCACATAAAATATTTACAATATAAGTTCTGATCTAGTATGAATACACTTTTATAATAATACCTCTGTAGAAACTGATTTTGGCGAACCTGATCAAACAGATCAGTGGTTGTTCACGTTCAACATAAGCCTCCAATTGCTCATCATATTTTCACGTTCAATGCCTGTTCACGTTCAATGCCTATTCCATTGTTGGACCAAGGTTGTTCCAATCATCTTCTTGTAAAATATCTCTCTTTTACCATTTTTCTTCTCAATAACAGCAAGAGGGAGTTCGTCTTCCATCAACCTATACGTAAATGTAGACAATATCAATGCAAAAGTAACTATTAATATAACCTAAACGCTTATTTAGATGATGATAACTTACTTTTCCTTGAATTGTAATGCATGTTCCATTGTTGGATCAAGATAAATAATGGATGCATCAAATGCATTTGTTATTTGCACCTCACCTATTTACATTTAGATAGAATTGAGCACATAAAATATTTACAATATAAGTTCTGATCTAGTATGAATACACCTTTATAATAATACCTCTGTAGAAACTGATTTTGGTGAACCTGATCAAACAGATTAGTGGTTGTTCACGTTCAACATATGCCTCCAATTGCTCATCATATTTTTCCCACAAACACTGGAGAAATGATTGTTTGCGTTTTGAAACTTACATGTTCATTGATTAAAACCATCTAAAGAGTCTCTCCACCGAATGAAGTGTTTTGTTGCCAAGAATGTAGCAATTTCACTTGAGATCGTCATTTAGTCTTATATGGCTTCAAGTCTTTGACATGGTTGAGAATTGCATTGGTCATCATTTTTTTGCTTTGGTATTGATCGGAATGTGAATATTGTTTTTAACGTAGAAGTGTATATATAGATAAATAAGTGAAATTTTGATGATAATTAAATTTTAATTATTAATTAGAAAACTTGATGAGGAAATCGTATGTAGATAAAGAATATACTTAATGTATAGAATATTTTCCAAAGATTTTTGTGTTTAATTTTTCTATTTATTATGGTTCACGATTTTCTTCTATTTGTAGGGGGTTATTATGTTAAGTAATTAAGATATTTAAAGTTTTAGTGGAATAGTTAGTTGATATCTTAACAGTTTTTAATTGATATTACCTGAAAAATTGTTTCAATGATAGATGCAGAATCAATTGAATAAAATCTATTTAAATGTCGTATAACGTCCGAAACTTTCTTTAACAGTTTTCAACGTCCTTTTTATTAAAGGAGATCTATCCCATTTTATTGGCCTCATTTAAATGTTGTATAAAAACCGCAATGGGCTTTGTAGTGAGCTTTACGTGAAATGATGTAAGATTAATTAGCAAATTTTTTTTTAATAAAACCAGTGGCATAGAATCGTAAATAATAAGAAGAAGTAAGGGTTATTTCCCATTTGTACTTCACTTTTAATAGGATAGATTGGTTTCCTTTAGGAGCAAGTTATGATTAGGGTTTCAGGCTTCGTTAAGTTACATAAGCACGACTAGACAACTACTATTTCTATTCAAAAGTCGCCTTTCTCTTTCTCTTATCTTCTCTGCAACCTTCAAAACCCTAGTTCTGCTCCAATGTTACCAGCGCGTCCATGCGCGTCAGGCCGTCGGGAGCTCCCTTCCCCTTTAATCTGTCTTTGTCTTTGCTTCATGATCAAAACCCCTCTCCCATCGCTTTGTTTCCGGTCTCTGGTCAGGCGAATCTCCGTTTTCAATGAGCCGCGCGCGAGGATTTCGGCGAAGGTGGAGATCCGGCTTGCTCTGGAGTCGACGCGTGGTGCGTTGCAGGGGTTATGGTTGGTGGAGTCGGCTTTTTTTGGCTGAGAGAGAGGTCGTGTTTCCCTTTTAGATCTTCTCTCGAGGCCTCCATGTTCGTGGTGGTGAGTTGGCTCGCCGTTACGGTGAGGCAGTGGCGTCGTTGCTGCTCTTGTTGTGGTTTGTGTTTTCTTCGAGTGGAACCGGGAACCCTTACGGCGTCGTCGGGGTTTGTCTCCATCTGCGGTGAAACAAAGACAACTCAGAGATTGGTTCTCTCTGGAGGCGAGTCGAGGTTGGGTACGCTGGTGTTGGTTTTACTCAGTGTCCACAGTCGTCTATGGCTGTATATGGCTCGTGTTGGAGTGCCTAGTTGAGTCCTACACAGTCGTCTATGGCTGTTTCAAGCTCTCCTCGGCGCTACACTTGTCTTTCCGGCTTCATCATCATGTCATCAGTTCGAGGACTTCATTAGTTTAGCGGCCGCTTCTCTATTGGAGTCGAGCTCTCGTGCTTTATCTGTTGGTTCACTATTGACACAAGTGGATTAGTTTGCGAGTCACATTCTCCGTTTCTTCGGTTTTCGAAGACGGCAAGAGACGTCTCAGATTGGTCTTCCATGGCGGTGTCTCTGTTGTGTTCAGCTACCATCCCAGTACCGGTGAAGGATTGCTTGGTAGTGTAGCTGGCTGATTTGTGTGCGGGTCGTTAGAGCTCTCTTGTATTGGTGTGTGGCTTGGAGGTCAGGCGTATTTGGTGTACTGGTTCTGTGGCGGCAGTAGCGAGCTTCGGTTCGGTCGGAAGGCGGTTTCAAGCGCTGTGTGCTGCTGTGTACAAGTCAGCTTTGGTGGCATTAGCAAAGCTCTGGTATGTGTACCTGAAACTCTCCCTTATTTGTCGTTTGGAGCTTCATGTTTAGAGATGGTTGCAAGTATGGTGGAGTTCTTTGGGAGCTAGCTACTACGGAAACGACACAGAAAAGTCCCGGCATCCGAGGCAACGACGAGAACCTCACCTTTTTGTGATTATCGTTAACGGTTGAGAACGGTAACCAATTCTAAAGAATTACGAAAAGCGGATTAGCGGAACGTGCCAGGTTTAGTGGGTTGACAAAACTAATTTCTGTAATAGTTTGATTTTGGGAATTTTGTACAAAATTTGCTTGTAACCGGATCTAAAATTCCCGTTTATACGGGTTGATTTAATATATGGAGTATAAGTATTTAAAAAAAAAAAGAGTTACATAAGCACGAGCTTCCCAGGACATGTAGACTCATCGAGCTTAATTCCAGATGAAACCATCCTTCTAACCATCTCCAACACCTCCTGATACATCACTTGATGAATATAACAAGAAATCATAGCATTCTCGTCCATCACCTCGAGCAACTCTTACGCTGAGTAAAAAACAACCATTCTTTACATAACCAGAGACCTCTCATCTTTCTTAGGGATCTCTGATCAAACACTTCTCTTGCTGAATGTAAAATTGAAGATAGAGTACACAAAGAAGCACATTTCAAAAAGACAGAGAGACCAGAGCATTCTAAATGGAAGTGACAGAACCAGCGGCAGATGTCAGAGCTGAGAGCTGCAACATGAAACTGCACGCAGTCTTTATCCTCTTCGACAACAAGCCCCAATCACGCAGGAACACTCGCGAAATTGAAGTTGTCAGGTTTGAATCCTTCGTGCTTCATCAAATCCAACCAACCGAACAGAAACCGATTCGAACCGAACCAAAATCTATTTCAAACCATTCGGTTGAAGATTTCCTAGCCCGAATGGTTCGATTTTAAACCGAACTGAACCGAAAAACCGATGTGTTTTTGTAATTATTTAAATTAAAAATATAAAACCGATGTGTTTTTGTAATTATTTAAATTAAAAATATTAGTAATACCAATTACTAAAATTCTAATACCATACCACATATTTTCTATTTTTCATTTATTAACATATATTCTTCTAACCGACTATGTAATCATTAAAATATTTGATTTAAAAAAATAGAAAAGTCTGTATCTTTATATTCTTATATATGTAAACATGAATGTTAAATGTAAACCTAAAACCTAAAGCAAATTTTATTAAAAGCAAAAATTCTTTTCCACAGCGCCACATGGAAGATGATTCATTGCAAAATTTTTAATAATGATATAAAAGACATTACTAATGATGTCGGTTTTTTTTTAGTTAACTTTCATTTGTTTTAATTCTTATATATTTTTGTGACTTTTTAAATGGTTTTTTTCAATTTTATATTGAAATTAATTCACATAGTTTATGTATACATAATATATGCCTGACTAAGAAGAACCAAAATAATCTGATCCAAAAAATAAATCCAACCGAACCGAATACAAACCGAACCGAACATAAACCGAACCGAACCAAACCAAACTAACTATGGTTTATTTTAATTGGAAAAATACTATAACCGAACTAACCAAACCGAACCGAACCGAGCCGAATCGAGAAAATAACCGAAGTACGGTTGCATTTCATGTTTTTTGTGGTTCGGTTCTTTTTTCAAAACTGTACTAATCTGGCTCCTTATATATATAGCCATCTTCGGTTAAAATGAAACCAAAGAGTCTATCAATCCGGTTTAGAACAAAACCAAAGAGTCTATCAATTCGGTTTAGAATAAAACCGGACAAAAAAGTAACGTCTTGTCCACGCCATTAAACCCTAGAGAAGTCTCCTTTATTTTCAGTTACTTTTTGACTGTTTGTTTCGGCGCCATGGCTCCCAAAGACGATAACTCCGAGGAATCTGTTAAGCTTGTCCTCAGCACCGGTTTGGAATGAGATATATTCTTGTTAAGCTAATCTCAATTTCAAGTTAGCAACATGAATTTTCGCCTTTTTGTTTTGTTTTGCTTTGTTTTGTTTTGTATAAAAGCTAAATTGCCTAGAATGCTTGTCAATGCTAGAAAGAAACTTATTGAATGTTAAATCCTCCTTTCAATTATGTTTAACAAATCAATACTACTGAGTTCCCGGCAAATGCTCTTGTGCATCGTCCTACATTGCTAAATTACATTATCTCCTCTAAGGTTAGCATATGGCTCCTTCATTAATAGTCCCTGCAGCTGAAATGTTATCAGTCAGAGCTGCCCTTTCTTGGCTTAGGTTCTGCTTTGTCAATGGAACACTGGAGAATGTTGTTTTGATTTTCTCTGTATTATGAATCTGCAGATTAAAACTTGAGTCCAATAGGCTGCTGCAGTTACGTTTTATAAGAGAACTGGTCCTGAGGACTTCAGGTTAAATGAATGTTACGAGGCTTGTAGTATTGGCAGGAGCTTTTACGTATACAGGCAGTGAAACAAAAGTCATCACTACTTGCATAGAAGAATATTTCTCCCCCATTCTGTTTTGATTGTATGCTTTGCAGTTCACACCTCATCCTCATGCTGGTGACAAGTGGTGCATCTATCCGAGCTACTATTTTACCGACTACACTGTTGGCTCTGTCGAGAGTATAACACAATTGGGGTGTCCCTGTCTATGTCTTTGGCTTTGTTTGGCTTTCGGCAGCATTATATGGAACATTTTTCTGTTTTCCTGATCGTTCTTTTTGGCAAATCAGTATTGCTAATGTATAGAAACGGACATTTACTCTTTTCAATCAGTACTATTTACTACTTTAGTTTTGAATATGTGATTCACCTGTGACTTAATGTGCTTCCTTCCGTTTGCAGATACGGTTTCTCAATCAAGAGCACCAACGTTAGTCTTTGATGATGAAAATGAAACCATTAGTGAGATTCATGCAGCGTATGACCCTGAGAAAGTGATAAAGCCAAAGGTTCTTTTCACCCAGGACCGATCCATAAGATAAATAGAGTAATCAATTGCTTAAGGGCCGAAACATTATGTGAGAACCTAAATTTGAGTATATTTAATCGGCACTGAGTCCACCGACATAAACATTTTGTTGGTCAACGGTCAACGGTCAACACTTTAAAACAGTAAATGAAAACTTTGTTTGACACGCACGTTGTGCAACAGTTAAATAGTTTCTTGAGCTTGTTTCTAAGTGAATGGTAAAAAATGTTGTTTAGTTCTCATCTTTCAAATGTGTAGTCTACGTAAAAGTAAGACAGATCTAGGGTTTTCTCTCCCAGAGCCGACTCCCGAAGCAACGTCGCACGCCGTCTTTCTTGACGCCGGTAAAGCTTTTGGCCGCTGGCGTCGGGTCTTCTTCTCTGTCGCTTGCTTTGCTCTGTTCTGGTTCTATTTTTTCGTCCTCTTCAGTTGCTGGAATCGTGTTCCTGCTGTCTCCTACAACTCTGCTCCGTCTTGTCATCTCGTTTCCGCTTCTCTTACCCCACTCTAGACCACAGCCTCTCATACTCCCCTGTGTGTCGCCTCCTCCTCCCTTGGTTCACTCCGTCTCACCGCCTCCCCTGTTTCTTGCCGGCTCACCGTCTCTTCCCCAGTTCATCTCCATGTGACCACTCATCCGCTCAGAATGAGAAGAAGTGCTAAAGCTCTTTATACTAGTTCTGCTCGCCTCTCTGAAACTGCAGAGCCAACGTTTGAGTTTCAGTCTGAGCCCCCGCTTCTCACCGCCATCAATGTCCATCATATTCCACCTCTCGACGCCGCTCCTTTCTGTAAAAGCATAACCACCAAATCTACTCATCCCGGGGGTAGACTCGCCAGATCTGGGGGTTTATGCGTATCTGAAGCGTCTCCTTCCCTCCGTTCCGTCTCGTGGCCATCTCAATTCTGTGAAATACTGTTATGTATTCTCTCAGAGAGCTTAACCCCGACAGATTTCTTGATTTGAGTTTTCGAAATGTTGCAATAGGAGTGTGGTTTAGCTCAGGTCTCGACGAGAGCTATGTATCCCGATACGGTAATATCGGAGTTCACTTTCTCAGCTGGAGCTTAGTTTGCACTCCCTCATGGTTGATCTTCAGGAACATCGCCTCACCTCTGCCGCGTCGCCTCTGTATCCCAATCCCTTTCGAGAGCCGCTGGTACTCAACCGACACATGCTTTGGTCTGAACCAAGACTATTTATGGAGCTTAAACTTGCAGATTGTTATAAACTTGAGCCATTATTCCTTCTCCGAAGCATCATGTCTGTTTGCAGTCAGCCATCGCGCCTCAGTGCAAAGGGTTCACCTAGCCTAAAACCGTGATGTTGTGCTTAAATTGCCATTCCATCACATGCCAGTAGAGTTTTTATTAGCTCTCATTTTGTCACTGGCGCTATTCGGTTTCAAGGTCTATCATATTTGTTCGTCAGCGCAAAATCTAGGACTTTTATACTCTCCGGTTCTGTTGAGATTTACCTAGTCTCTTCGTGGAACCTCGATGTTGGAGCTAGAGCTGTTCATGCTCGTTCCAGATCCTTCCAAACTTTGCCGTTTGGTATAATCAACGTCGGGTTTGACCACTTCATGCTCGTGATAGTAACCTATTCATAGATACATCTCATGCTTCCCACGGTTCTCCAATGGATGAGCAAGACTCTCTTATTTAGCTTTGTTATCACATGTTTTATGTTCTGTTTTATGATGTTCATCAAACCGTCGAGGATCCCTCCGGTTCTTATCTTGTTACCGTTGAGCTTAGCTCCGAATGTAATGGTTTAAAATCTTTTAGATTTTATATAATCGTATGTGTTACAAAACAAAAAAAATATCATCTTTCAAACGATGTTTATATTACTAGCGCAAAAACTTTCCGATAGCTCTTCTACCAGATTAAACAAAGAGAGAGAAAATTTCATATCTATAGGCATGTGATTTTGATTTACTGCAAAACCGAAAATGCACTACTTTAAATCTCTTAGGAAACAAATAATTTCTAAGAACAACTTTTCTTATTAGGTTTAGAAACAAATCAAAACTAAAGCTCTCAATGTTTCACTTTTAGATCTTCTAGAACACCTCTCCATTATACCTATATTTATATGAAAGATAATTCTCTTTAACATGTGGGATATGAAAAACACAAACCTAACCTAAATAGAAACTTCCTTTTCCTATTTTTAGGTTTCCTTATTTTGTGTATCTTAACATATAAAACATCTAATAATATGTTAAGTTTCCACAAACTTGGAATTATCCAACATTCACCCCCTTATTTCCAACTTGAATTAGGGAGATCAATTTCCTGAACTCCGATTAAGCTCCTCATTTGCTTGAACATAATCCTTGCTAATAGCTTGGTAAGGATGTCGGCCTTCTGCTCAACACCTGGCACATGCTCCACTTTGATCTGTCCATTCTCCACACACTCATGAATGAAGTGATACTTCTTGAGTACATGCTTACTCCTTCCATGGAAAACTGGATTCTTTAGAGCAATGGCTGATTTTTTGTGATCCTAAGCTTGACCTTCTTGCCTTCTTTGCTTAGTATCTCACTCAACAACTCCTTGATCCATATAGCTTGCTTTGCAGCTTCTGTTGCTGCCATGAACTCTGCTTCACATGATGACAATGAAACCGTCTGCTGCTTCTGCGACGTCGAAGTGATTATTGATGAACCGTAGTAGAATGCATGTCCTGACGTGCTCCTCCCGTCATCGAGATCAATGTTGTGACTGCTGTCACTATAACCAACGACACTCCTTGACCCATGTCCCTTCAAGAACAGACCGAAGTTTGTTGTTACTTTCACATACGGCAATATGTGTTTGATGGCTTGTCCGTGAGAGTCTCTTGGATTGTGCATATATCTGCTAAAAACACCCTATGATTCTTCTGAACTCGGTAGCATCTATCTCTCATTCATCTTCAGCTTTTGAAATCTTCAAATTCGCCTCCAATGGAATTTGAGTTGCGTTACACACTTCCATCTTTTTGTCACCCAGGATCTCTTGAGCATACCTCTCTTGCTTTATTCTGATTCCGTCTGCTCCTTGAATCACCTCTATGCCAAGATAGTACGTTACCTTACCTAGATCTGACATCTCGAACTTCTTAGACATCTCCTCCTTGAATTGCCTAATCACCTTAAGCGAAGTTCCTGTCATAAATAGATCATCAACGTAGATAGCTATGATCAAGATGTCTTCTCCTTTAGTCTTGCAGTACACTGATGGTTCATTCGTGCACTTCTCAAATCTCATCTCCTTGAGAACATGATCAAGTTTCACATTCCATGCCCTAGGTGCCTGGCGTAACACATGCAACTTCTTGTGTAACACACAAACTCGATCTTCTTCTTCTTTCTTCTCATAACCAGTCGGTCTATCTACAAGCTCCCATATCTTGTTTCTTGTGATAGATTTCAACTCGCCTGCCATAGCTTCAACCCAATTTTCTTCACAAACTAGATTAAGCTCATCTAAGGCAAACTCTCCTCCTCTATCGGTTCATCCTAGATTGAACTTAGCTGAGGCAACCTCTCCTCCTCTATCTGTGCAACCTAGATTGAACTTAGTTGGGGCAAAATCGCCTCTTCTATTGGTGTGAAATCTTTTGAACCTATAGAATGCCTCACGATTATCTGTTGGCGTTGGTGGTGCGATTCGTCCACACAAATCTCCAATCAATAATCCCAATGGCTTTGATGTACGAACCATGGCCTTAGTCGGGAATGAGTGTCTGATTTGCTTCCCTGCGAGACATGTGTCACACACGGCTTCTCTGTGTGTTACACTCGGGAATGAGAGACATGTGTCACACACGGCTTCTCCGTGTGTTACACTCGAGAACGAGTGTATAATATGCTTCTCTGCTAGACATGCGTCACACACGCCTTCTTCGTGTGTTACGCACGATATTCCTACGACCATCTCCTTTCTTACAATGTTGTTCATCACTCCATAGCTTATATATCCTAGTCGAGCATGCCACCTCCATGTAGCATCTTTGTCCCTGACATGTAAACACTCCGGGTAGCTTATCTCCATAGGGGTCTTGTAGAGATGGTTTGGAGATCTTGTCACACGAACTAGTAACCTTCCATGTGAATCTATGAGCGTTAAGTAGACATCTTTCATGTTAACCTCACATCCGTTTTTTGTTGCTTGCCCAAGACACAATATATTGTGCTTCAGGTCGGGTATGTAGTCTATGTCTTTGAGTGTCTTCTTCTCTCCAGTCTTGCACACAAAGGTAAGCACACCCTTCTCTCCAGTCTTGCACACAAAGGTAACCACACCCTTCTCTCCAGTCTTGCACACAAATGTCGACGCACGATCCATCACCAAACTTCACCCCTCCTTTGGTGTTGAGATTCAAACTAAAAAAAACTCCTTATTTCTCGTCATGTGATTACTCGATCCATTATCCAGATACCAGACACCTGCATTACCTTTGTCGATATCAAGATTCTTTGGAATCACCTTATCTTCGTTCAAAAACACCACCTCGTGTACATAGAGTGCATCAGCCTCTTCTGTCTCGTTTAGGTTGGTTTCTTGATTCTTCTCTGTTTTCTCAGGACAAACAGTTGCATAGTGACCAGGCTTGTCACATCTCCAACATATCAGGTTTGAACGATTCTTCTTCGAGTTGTTATCTTCGGTGTGTGACGCACGGTTTTGGTTGTGTGACCTACCTCGACCTCTACCTCTATCGTTCCGTCCTCTTCTTCTACCACGGGAATTCTCATAGCCCCTCTGACTATGCTCTTCATTGTTCGAAAACATCAGCTTCCCTTGGTCTTCCCTTAAGCCTTCCAACTATATCCTCGAAACCCGTCTTGTTGAGGTCTAGCACTTGCTCAAGCGACGCTACGATCTGGATGCACTTGTGTCTCGGAAGACCCTTCAAGAACTTCTTGACCATCTTGGATTCTTCTATGTTTTCTCCCAACGAGGTTGCTTTGGATGATAGGCCCGATATCTTCCCCGCGAAGTCATTGACCGTATCTGAATCATCCATCTTCAACCTATCAAACTCTGTCATCAACGTCTGAAGTCTCGCCTCCCTTACACGATCAGCTCCAAGGTGTCGCGGCTTGATGGCATTCCAGAACTCTTTTGATGCGGTTTGTTCTCCCACTTGGAGAATCAAAGTCTCGGGAACAGATTGGAACAAAAGAGCTATCGCAACATCGCTCGTATTTTGGTCATTTGAACAAGGTTCGATCATGTCCCACACTTCATGAACACAAAGTAGAACCTTCATCCTCATCGACCAAACTGTGTAGTTTGTCGATGTCAACATCGGACATTGGATGGATGCAGATCCAAGGTCCATCGTGCATGGAGCCCTAGTCACATCCGCCATCTTGCTTACGTGGTCTCTTGTTCACAAGCACCAGGATCTAAAGCTACAACATAAGCTTAGATCGAGTCTCCAACCTGAGGCTCTGATAACAATTCAAATCTCTTAGGAAACAAATAATTTACAAGAACAACTTTTCTTATTAGCTTTATAATTTACTCAAAACTAAAGCTCTCAATGTTTCACTCTTATATCTTATAGAAAATCTCTTCATTAGACATATATTTATATGAAAGACAATTTCCTTTAACATGTGAGATATGAAAAACACAAGCCTAACCTAAATAGATACTTTATTTCCTATTTCTTGGTTTTCTTATTGTGTTCATCTTAACATATTAAACATCTAATAATATGTTAAGTTTTCACGAGTTTGGAATTATACAACGCTGCTTCAATGGGATTGTGATAGCCACTGATAGGTTTCAACGTGCGCTGCTTCTCCTTCTGCGCATCATTCAATTTTGCTATCCTCTTCAGTCTTGACCACTCTAAAACTTTACTATTGGTTTTAACTCTTCTGAGTTCCTATGGAAGTACAATCCTACCTGCATGTGAATATTTAGACATGGAATCAAAAAGTTGTAAAGTAAGAAGATCGAATATTAAGGATTAAGGAATAAGGTGCTTTAAGGATAAGGACAGTTTCAGGATATGAGTATATGATGTAAAGTTGAGTAGAATGCGCTATCATCTTTTTCATTTTGGTATATTATTACAAATGTTATTTTTCTTTTGATTAAAGAGATGTCACCAATGTTTCGGATATATATTTGTATTACATAATTTTAGCATGATAATTCACTTGATTTAGTAAACTGGTTTTATTTGTTAAATAATTTGGAAAAAATTCTAAATACATCAACGAATTTTCAGAGTCCGCTTTATCATATGGACACGAAATATTTCAATGGGACCGACTTATATAAAAGTCCCACTTAACAATAAATTCATTTTCTATATTAATTTATGGAAATATATATATTTTATATGTTAACTAAGTGATATTGGCTTAGTGGTAAAAGAGTTTCAGTCGGAGCTTCCGCTCTGGGTTCGATTTCTCTTAGCCACTCACTCATAGACGTTTTAAGTGGCAAGAAAACCCAAATTTCTATGAACCTCTTGGTGATTAGTCTTTGGGCCTAAAAATCTTTGGGATCACACCAAAGTTATCAAATATATATATATATGTTAATATGTGGAAAAATGAAGTTTTATGGACAAACATCGGGGTCTGATTTTATGCTTTTGACTATTTGTAATGCTCTCAAAATTTTCTGTACATGTGGTTCAATAAAAAACACGTTTAAAAAAATAAGCATGTGTTCGTCCAAATATGTCAAAAATATAGCTAGGTAATGTGAAGCTGCATGCCGGTCCTCGACAAAGCTAAATAAATCATCGGCCTTACTTCCTCAAATTTTTTGAAAAAAACTACATATACATAAGTCCAAAAATAAATTCTAGTTCCTCAAATTTGTAAAAAAGAAAATTTAGTTGAAATATTTAATAAATCGCCTATAATCTTATAAATCTCAAGGCCGGCCCTAAAGAATGTGTAATGTTTTGTTGTTATGGGTTTATACTCAAGGTCTCATTGAGTGAATCGATGCCATAAAATCACTGTTGCATGAACTACTTACAGCTTAGAATTTACTAATTAAGGTAATTCTTATGTTGATAATGACAAGTCACAACATTTTTCGTTGGTCACTAAGTTACTATTCCAACAAAAACATACGACTCTATAACAACAACAACATCTGCTTGAACAACTTTGACCACCTAACAGTTTATATGGCCAATGTTTCTCCAATTTCCAATTTTGTTGGGTTCCCCGGAATACACGTTCATGATTTTGTAGTAGACAAAAATGGGTGGAGATGGTGATATAAGGGAGAGAATGATGACAAAAATAACGATGGCTATCTAAGTATCTAGACAGGTTTTTGTAACACGTTTTTTTTTTCTATTTTTTTTACTACAACTGCTATAGAAGATAATTCATAAAGAAAAAGAAGTTTGTGTACAAATGTTTAAAGTCAAGTCGTTTTGCCAAGTAACTAAGTAGAGGAAAGGAATAAAACTACTTGTAATTTTTTAGCTATTTCATACTAAGCGAATATGAGATCTGGTTTCAGTAGGTGTTCCTCCTTTACGTCCTTGTGTTTAGTGAATGTAAAGAAACCCTCGGGTGAAAGTGCTTCGTCTTGCTTTTAAATTGATTAACCCCTTTAACGAACAAAAAATAAGAATTATTTGTAATATTTAATCATACAGAAGTGGTCTAGTGGTAGATAAATTTTGAAAAGTTAATCGGTTCGGGTTCGAAGTAGTCTCACGACACAAAACATGTGTGGTCACGCGTGAAATTATGTTCCGAGTCTCATTTGAATACTCGGGTAAATGACCTATCCATAGACTATACTTTTTCTAGGAGATTATTCTAGCCATAGGTCCGAAATACCATAAAAAATTATAATAATTTTCCATATATTTACAAAACGCCCCACTGCTCCATGTATATGAATGGTTCATTCCGAGTAATTTTGCTGGCAATATATCCAAAAAATTGATATGTGAAGACTTGACCTATAAAATACGGCTTGGAGCAGCGCGTATAAGTCTCTTCCTACGGGTTGGACATCTCCGACCCAAACCTATTTTTCCTCAATAATTTTCGCTAAAATAGTGTAATTTTGTTATAGAGTAAGTTTTGCTCCAATGGTTTACTCTATAATAGAGTTATTCTGTTAGACAATTTCCAATGGTTCACCTTATTTTTTTACTCTAAAATAGAATAACTCTATAATATAATTGTGATATACTCCAATAGTACTCTATTTTAGAGTAAAAAAATAGAAATGATGAACAAAAAGCAATTTAATATATATATATATATATATATAGAGTAAACTCATTTTTATTCTATTATAAAGTGAAAAATAGAGTATCATTAGAGTATTTTTACTTTAAACTCTATTTTAGAATGAAAAATAGATTGGAGTTGGAGATGCCTTTATAGAAGAAAAAATAGAGGGATATCAATTTTTCACTCCAAATATAGAGTAAGAAAGTGAAATCTCTCTATTTTTTCTCTATGATAAAGTAATTCTATTATAAAGTACACCATTGGAGCAAAACTTACTCTATAATATAGTTATATTATTTTAGTGAGAATTATAGAGAAAAAAATAGGTTTGAGTTGGAGATGGTCTAAGACCGTTCGCATAATGTGTTGCAAGACACACACACATATATATAAATTTTTGTTTTCTATTTATCTTATAGAAATGTGATCCATACAAAACTTGAATTATTGGAGGTGAGAAGGAGACAAAGCATGCAAAACCCTTCATCTCTGTCAAAAGTATGTATGTACTCTTGCCTTCCTGACCTCGAAAAAACGGTTTAAAAATTTATTCTAACTTTATAATGCCTTTTGAGTCCAAATCATTCTAAAGTTTCCATGAACTGACCTCCAAAAATATGAACGTCTTTTATGACTTTTCATTTGGAAGTAATGAAGAGGAACTAGTAATATCCCCCCCCCACAAGTAATTGAAGAGTATACATTTCATTATTGAAAATAAAAACTACCTTTCTCCGCTAAGTTGAAGCTCTTGAGTCTTGAGGGACTATGTACAGTATGTGTATCTCAATTTGAGACGGAACAAATCTCTCTTAAGTGTAATTACGCCAAATGGCGAAATGCAATGGACTTACATGTATCATATCAAATCGAAAGAGATTTAATCTAAATCATATTCCCATATTTATTGTACATGAAAACTAAACAACCAGTATGTATTATTACAGAAGGTATAGGTTTTTGGTCGAGGCATACAGAAGATTAGGAGAAAAATATAATAATGATTAATTAAGTTGCGAATTTATATGGTGCGAATCTCTATTGTAACAATTACATGGTTCCTATATTTATGGATTTATATGTTTCTTGAAGATGTTGAATTAAAAAAAAAAAAGATTTTTAGTCAAAAAAGAAAACATGTTGAGTTAGAAACTACCTTGAAGAAGATTCATATGCCAAACGTAGAGACTTCCCGTCGACTTATCTACCACGCACACGTCTAATTTCGAAGAAACAATTCATCCATTATTTTCTAGAACTCTCACTATCTCAGCGTCATTTTCTTTGATTTCTTTGGTAAAACATTTTCTTTGATTTAACATCGGGTATATATAAATCGTTGATTCTGGATTATTACACATGTAGAGGTGAGATTAGATTTGTTTTATTTTAGAAGATCTAAACTAACGAAAATGACAACGGTTTGATATTCAAAGACGAGCACTAGTATATTCAATCAGTTGTCACCTCCACATGATTAGTCAAGATTTAGATTACTCGAACTAATTCTTTTACGTACGTAAAACACTATAGAAAATTAATATTACGCAACAGTTTTTCATTAGCTCTCTTTGAACTTTATATCAATTAATCAATATTTAACTATAAACTATAACAAGCAAAAAATAAGATGATACTATACTTAGAAACTCCTTGGAGGTTGTAACAACATCCATTTTAATGGGTTCCACAACCTAATTAAAGGGTGCGTACTCCTCAAAGTGCCAAATATCATCCATGTTCCACATTGGATCTTGTGTCACATCCTCCTCGTAAGTCGAATCTGCTACGTGACAATCCTGCAATGGTAAAATGTCTGAATTGCCCATAGTGGGAAATATGTACTCCTCCTCTAGGCAATGGAAATATCTAGAATCTTCATTCACATATTGATTACTACTCCCTCTTGACCCCTCCAAGCACACTGAACTGGTAGTTTCAAGATCAGACAAATCCATTAACTGTGAAATTTTCGCCAGATCTTGAGACATGGAAGTGGAACAATCTATGTTGTTTAAACCCAAATTATGTGAGAAATTATTGTCTTGTAAGACCGGTCCAAGTGAATCCGTAGGAGGAGCTCTAGTGTTGGTGTTTGTGTTATCTTTTATCTTGTGGATCAATCTTGGAACCCAGAAACTACGGACAACTTCCAAGAACTGGTGGCTGCTGGAATCAATATTGAGCTGGCGTGCTTGTTTCTGCACTCTAGTCCTCCAATAGTTTTTGATCTCGTTGTCCGTTCTTCCCGGTAAATACTGCGCAATTTTTGACCACCTGGAAACATGTTACATTATAGTTGTGCATTTTTTATTTAAGAGAAACCTTTATGCAAAGTTTATGACCATTTGTATCATAAAGTGTCTTGGTTAAATGTCTTTTGGTAAAAGAGTAAATCAGTGAATGGGGTATTTAAGGGTACAAAAAGTAAAGACTTATTGTGTAATATTCTCATCTTCATGTTTCTTTAACCAAATCCTCATATAAAGACTAAAAAGAAAGGAGAGGATACCAATTAATTTATGAAGCTAAAGACTGAATATGAAATTAATTTATGAAGCTAGAGACAGAAAATGAATAAAGTAACATACCTATTACCCCATTTACAGTGAAGTTCGAGGATTAAGAGTTGTTCTTGAGGAGTGAGATTCCCTCGCTTTATGTCGGGTTTAAGGTAATTCAACCATCGTAATCTGCAACTTTTTCCTTTTCTCTTTAGCCCTGTTTAAAAAAAAAAATTAATAAGACAGATATCTCATGCACACTCTTTAATGCAAACTGATTATAACACGAAGTGGCGGTATTTAATTGTTAATTCTAACCAACTAACCTCATGCACACATCAAGTGTATTGCATTTTGTTGGAAAGAAAAAGAAAAAAAAAGAAAAAGAAAAAGAATATTACCAGAAGATTTGGCTAGCAGATTCCATCGGCCTTCACCGTTATGGGCAATGTAATTAGTGAGAAGAGTGTCTTCCTCAAGCGTCCAAGGCCCTTTTCTCTGCTCTGTGCTCTCTTCATTTTCATTACACCTCTTCTTCATTATATTTGACATTATTTGTTCCTTTTTATTATTATATATTTCAGTCCATTAGCTTTGTTTGTGTGTATGTATGTATAAGAGAGAGCGAGAGAAATGAGAAGAAGAGACTAAGAGAGAGATGGTGATGAATAAAAAGACCAAAGGACCAAGAGGCTTTTGATAGAAGTGAGAGTGAATTCAGTGGTTGTGGAAGAATTTATAGACCCGTGTTATTGGATAATGTTCGTACTTTTCGTTTATACATTATTTGTTCCCTTCTTTTATACACCTAAGTTAAACCATTTAGATTATTCAACCAGTAGATAACTGAAGTTTTGGCGCATTTGAAAGATGTCTTTTCTGTGTGTTTCCATTATAATAATTAGTTTCACATATTTCTCCATACATATATCATAAATCTTAATTGTCAAGACTCAAGGCATGGACAATTACATGTATGTAGTCTGCAAATTTAGCCTTGAATTTTCTTCTTTCGATCTCTCCCATGTCGAAGAGGCTCTGATTTGTAACATAAGTGTTTAGAACTCAAAGATCAATAAGAATAATTTTCTTAATAGATTAAGAAACTATATCAAAACTTAAGCTCTCACAAAATCTCTAAAACTAATAGGTTATGCCACAATATAACATCTCCTTATATAGAGATATAGAGTTCGTAAACTCATTAGTAATACCTATTTTCCTAAACATAACTCGAATAGGATAAGTATAACTTGGACTCTAAGTTATCTTCAAACTTCAAGTTCATTTCCAACATATGTACATCATTAGATGGTAAGATAGCATATATATATATATATATAATGATATAACTACTATACTTTCATATCAGTATTCTTCTCTTTTTTTCTATAAGAATATTAAGAGAAAGAGAACAATATACATTTTAAGACTGATACTAAATCTTGAGAATAGTTCTAGATAAGTTTTTGATGCTTTTAGCTCATTAATTCTGGTAAATAAATTCAAATTCGTGAGCAGAATAATAGAGTGTAGAATATTTTGAAGAAAGGTAAATCCCTAGTTTTTAAGAAACCAAACTTTTTACAAAATAAAAACTTTCCACTATTGTGGTGTTCCAATGAAAATATTTAGGAAATTTATTTGAAAAAGGTACTGTTATTTTTTGTGAATACAAATAATATTTCACTTTAAAAGTTTAGATAAATAATATCTAGTATATAATAAAATATCTAACTCTAACTAATACGTGATTTTTTGGAAAAAAAATCTAAAACTAAATTTACGTAGCTTTGCCTTTAGGTCCAAAGTGGACAAAGATTCTGGCTAAACAATTTGCGTGGTACTTGGTTTGGTTTAGACAAAAAGTTGTTAATTATATAATAGATGTCCAATTTTAATTAAAGAGTTGAATATGGATTTGACAAAACCCATCAGGATCCAAATCGAGTGCATACCAGATTTAGTAATGGATGGTTTAGACTTATGGTTCAACCACGAATATTATAAAAAACTGGCCCAGGTGAGTCCGGATCGTAGAGAAACTATAGAAGAAATACACGGAACTTAATGGTTATATGAAATAAAAAGTTATGACTTTAGCAACTATCAAAGCAATAACGAACTAAAGAACAAGGTTGGCGGCATAAAAGAAGGTACATGCTTTGCAACTTGTCAAGGGTTTCGACGTATGTATTAAATCAATCAAATCTTGGCACCGGAACTCTATGCGTAGTCACCATCTTGGATTAAGATAGTCTAAAGGAACACGTGTAATTTTTGGAACTGTTCCTTCTAAAATTCTGGATAATTCGTTTTTTTTTTTTGAGCAAAGGATAATTCGTTTAACAAATTTTTAAAAATGTAAATAACTCAATAATACAGCCTCACTTTCAAGATAATGTTTAGTGGGGCAGAGCAAAGTGAAAAGATAGAGAAACACATGGAACGAAGCACTACAAGAAAACAGCGACATACTGAGGGAAAAAATCATCGGTATATCATCGGAATAATGTTATTCCGACGACATACCGACAAAGCAAGTCCTCGAAAATAACTCTTTGGAAATTTCATTTTCCTCAGAAATCCCTCGGAATTTTCCGACGGAATTCCGAGGAAACAAATTTCCGAGGAAACTCTGAGGACCACCAGTTCGTCGGAAATCTCCTCGGAATATACCGAGAGAGAACGTCCTAGGAATTTACCTCGGAAGTTTCGACGAAATGTTGCTCATAATTTTCATCGGAAAATTCCGAGGAAATGAACCCTCGGAAAATTCCGAGGAACAAGGATCCCTCGGTATATTCCGAGGAACAAGAGTGGCTCGGTATATTCCGAGGGTTCATTTCCTCGGAATTTGAACCCTCAGAAAATTTCGAGGAACTAGTCCCTCGATATATTCCGAGGGTTCATTTCCTCGGAATTTTTAAAAAATTAATTTTTTTTAAAAAATAAAATTTTTGAAATTTAAATTCGAAAATATAAAATTAAAATTAAAATTGAAATCATATTAGTTAATATTCAAAGTTGTACAAATAAAAATAAAACATTCCGGGTTTTAGAAAAAAAAAAAACTACGGGCCTGGCACGTTCGGGAACACCTCGTTCGGGTACATCCTCTGCATCATCTCCATCATTTGCTGGTTCAACCTCCTATGTGCCTCATAGCCCGCCTGTTGAGCCGCCATCTGGGTTTCCAACAAAGATATGCGATCATCCTTGTCCTTCAACTGAGCCGTAAGTACTTCTGGATCAACAAAGGGCGGTGGTGCAGAAGAAGGAGGAACCGACCGGGTGCGACGACCCAAACCGACCAAACGTCCCTTCTTCTTTGGAACCGACTGAAATAGAAAATAGCCAAATTTAAATCAAGAAATAAATGAATTAAATTTAAAAAAAAAGAACTTACGGATTCAACGATTTCGTTGATTCGAAACCGGGACAAGTTGGTCGAAGCCGTCGAAGCGTCATCCTCGGTTTGAAGCTGAGACACTTCGTCCTGCACCTGAGTTTGGACCAGGGTGACCACTTCCCTCACAAGACCGTCATCAATCTGGCCGGTCTTCTTGTTGGTATACGCCATCTTCATTAGGGCGAGATCATCAACCGGTCCGCATCATTTTCTTCCGCCTAGAAAAAAACATAAATTAAAGAAACATTAGAAATTAGAAGAAATGCACAAAAAAATAAAATTTTAAAATTTAAATAATTGAAGTAAAAGCGACTGAACTTACCATGCGATCTCCCAGAGAGGCAATAGATTGAGCACCCAAGTTATGGTTGAAGACGCCCTTCCCTTTACGGTCGCTCCTGCGGTTGGTGGAGTTGGTGGAAGAAGTTTCTTTCGTCTCTTCCTTATCTGCGCACACAACTCCGTCCAGACCGTGTTGTTTATCGACTTTGAGACCTTTTAATAATAAAAAAAGAAAATAGTTAAATAAATTAAAAAATCGTTTAATAAATTAAAAAAATTGTTTAATAAATTAAAAACAAACCTTGTTGATTTCCCACTTCTTCTTCCACTCGTGGATCTGCTTCCCATAGTTGTCCATAACTTTATGGACGAAGTGGTGATAGATAAAGAGCGTCTCATCGGAATTCCAGTTGAACTCTTGCTGGAAAAAAAAACACAATTAGTAGAAAATTTATATTAAAGATTAAAAATATAAGTAAAAAATTAGAATACTTACCGCAAACTGACGAAACCACAGATGCTGCTTGTCGGTAGGGAAGTGAGTGAAAGTCGGATTCCCCTGTCGAGGGCCGAGTACATCATACGGTTGATCCATGCGCTGATCCCGTTCCCGGATCGGTTGAACCTAACAAAAAGAACAAACGGTTAATAATGAATCAAATTTTAAAGAAAAAAAAATATGTTTATTTACCATGTTTGACCCCGTCCATGTGGATACGGAGTGAGATAGGGAAGATGGTCACGACCGGGCTGTTGAACCAACTCCGCAACACTCATCACTTCCGGAGGACCCGGAGGAGCAGGAGCGGGTGCTGCAGCGGGAGCGAGAGGAGCAGGAGCGGGTGCAGCAGAGGGAGATGTATGGTAGGAGCTGTGGGGCGAAGGGAAATCCTGAAATTGGCTGGAATCCCGAGACTGGCTCCCCGTACCACCACGACCACGACGCTGTCGAGGCCGCGTCTGATCATCATGAGACCTGTAAATTAAAAAAAAATATATTTAATAAATATAGAAATATATAAATTAATTTTTTTTTTAAAAAAATCCCAAATAATAGTTTTTAATCACAAAAAAGATTTATAGATATTAAAAATGTTTAACAAATATATAAAAATAGTTCTAATAAACAAAAAATAGTTTTAATAAATAAAAAATAGTTTAATAATTACAAAAAATAGTTTTAATAATATTAAAAATGTTTAATAAATATAGAAATTTATATAATATAAATATATATATATATATATTTTTTTTTTTAAAAAAATCTCAAATAATAGTTTTTAATAACAAAAAAAGTTTTATAGATATTAAAAATGTTTAATAAATATATAAAAATAGTTTTAATAAAGAAAAAATAGTTTTAATAAAAAAAATAGTTTAATAATTACAAAAAATAGTTTTAATAATTTTAAAAATGTTTAATAAATATAGAAATTTATAAAATATATATATATATATATATTTTTTTAAAAGAAATCCCAAATAATAGTTTTTAATCACAAAAAAAGTTTTATAGATATTAAAAATGTTTTGTAAAATCCAAAAAATCAAATTTATATACAAAAAAACGTTTTGTAAAATCCAAGAAATCGAATTTATATACAAAAATCGTTTTGTAAAATACAAAAATCGAATTTATATACAAAAGTCGATTTTATAAATACAAAAAATAAAAAAATTATAAAAAAAATCTAAATCAATTCAACAAAACAAATTATTCAACCAAATCACAATTCTAAACCTATTATACAACCAAATCACAATCCTAACCAATCACCCTAACAAAAATCTATCAAATCTACACAAAAACCTAACAAATAGAACCTAAGAGAGTGGGATAGGGTCCTTACATGATTTGTGTAAGAGAAGGGGGAGATCGCCGGAGATATCGTCGGAATTCAGGGGGAAATCGCTGGAGAGGAGAGAGGAGCCGCACAGAGGAAGAAGAGAGAAATGGGGAAGAAGAAGCGGCTCGTGGTTATAAAACCTAGGGTCCGACGGATACTATCCGTCGGAATTCAGTCGGAATTCTAATTTCAATTTTCGCGAAAATTTGCCCAGCTAAATGAAAATATTCCGAGGAAATTCCGATGGATACTAAAATATCCGTCGGAATTCCGTCGGAATATTCCGAGGAAACACCGAGGAACTAGTGTTTGGGGTTTCAAAACATCAATTTTTTTTGCCGTATTTCATTTGTAAGACTTCATAATCAGTCTAAGACACTTAACAAGGTTTGTATAAGTGTTATTCAAACCGCAAAACGTTGTTTTCGGATTAAAAACCCTATTTCCTTGGAATTTCCTCGGAATATTCCGAGGAAATTCCGAGGAAACCCTTATCTTCCTCGGAATTCCGTCGGAATATTCCGAGGAACTAGTGTTTGGGGTTTCAAAGCATCAATTTTTTTTGCCGTATTCCATTTCTTATACAACTGTAATGCATACCATTGAGGATTCTTTGTATAGATGATCTTAAACCATGAAATAACAAATTTCAAAACGAATTGAAAGTATTCCCTTTACCGTTCATTAAAGTGTATAAGTGTTTCTCTTATGTTGTGGGGATTTCGTTCATACAATCGGAAAAGTGTTTATTATAGGGTAAGGAACAAATTTTTGACTTCATAATCAGTCTAAGACACTTAATAAGGATTATATAAGTGTTATTCAAAGCGCAAAACGTTGTTTTCGGTTTAAAAACCCTATTTCCTTGGAATTTCCTCGGAATATTCCGAGGGAATTCCGAGGAAACCCTTATCTTCCTCGGAATTCCGTCGGAATATTCCGAGGAAATACCGAGGAACTAGTGTTTGGGGTTTCAAAACATCAATTTTTTTTGCCGTATTTTATTTCTTATATAATTGTAATGCATACCATTGAGGATTCTTTGTATAGATGATCATAAATTATGAAATAACAAATTTCAAAACGAATTGAAAGTATTCCCTTTACCGTTCATTAAAGTGTATAAGTGTTTCTCTTATGTTGTGGGGATTTCGTTCATACAATCGGAAAAGTGTTTATTATAGGTTATATAAGTGTTATTCAAACCGCAAAACATTGTTTTCGGTTTAAAAACCCTATTTCCACGGAAATTCCTCGGAATATTCCGAGGAAATTCCGAGGAAACCCTTATCTTCCTCTACGTGAACGATGGCTTCCTCTCCGAAGTCGGTTAAATCGACTACAAGGCCAACTCCAGCTAAATCTTCTGCTGCACTTAAGTTGCCGGATGTGCTTGGTTGTAGTGGGTCTTCCAGCTTATAACTTCCCTGAACTCGGCCTCTCGGGTTGAGTCTTGTAACAGTAACCCATGGATCATCTTTGTTCCTTACGCGGGGGTACTTCCTTACGCGGGGGTACTTGATATAACAAACATGTAACATTTAAAAAATTATTAGTAAAATTATAAATTAATACACATGATGATGAATCATTCTAAATAATAAACATTTAATTACCTGATCGGCCTGAGAAGCAAGAATGAAAGGATCATAGTATTGCAGCTTTCGCCTCGAATTTACTGATGTAACACCAAATGCATCTGTTCTCACACCTTGACCTAGAGTGTTGTCGTGCCAATCACAATAGAAAACAGTACAGCGCAATCCAACCATGCCCAAATACTTGATTTCCAAAATCTCACGTATGTGTCCGTAGTATACATTATCTCCTGATGCAGAACAAACGCCAGCATCATAAGTCGTACTCGAACGTCTCCTCTTCTGAGTTGTGAATGCATATCCTCGAGTACAAAATCTCGGATATGACTTCACAACAAATTTTGGTCCAAAGACCATCTCGCGTATCCAATCGTCAAATGTTTTACCTCTGGCCAAACCAGCAGACACCTAGATTAATAGCATATATATATGTTATATCAATAAATGTGAATTAGTATAAATATGTGATAAATGATATTTTAATTTGTTTAAAGCACTCACATAAGTAAACATCCATCCAGAAAATTCTCTCTGCTTCATTTTTTCTAGCTCGTCCTCTGTGGCGTATCTATATTCGTACTGCTTTTCTGCCATGAAAATCCTGTACATATGATGACAATAATATAATTAATTAAGATTTAAATTTCAACTTGTTAAAATAAAAATTTGTAAGCTAATTTATTTACCTCTCATAATGAAGAACATCTTCGCAGGTCGTGAGCAAATATGTTTGCAAATTACTGCATTCCTGCTCAGTAAGTCGACGGTCCTTTGGTTTTCTGCTAAGTCGTCCAACGTCTGTGAAAATGTCTGGAACCGTAACATGATATGTTGCCCGTTCGCCTCTATCATCATGCCGATCAGGTCTTCTGTTTTTGGTCTGAACTTCTGCTGGAAAGTAGTACTCGGCAAAGTTTGAAGTTTCTTCATTGATCATCTGTGCGACTACAGAACCTTCCACCCTACTTAAATTTTTCACCATCTTCTTCAAATGGAATATATACCGCTCATACAGATACATCCATCTATACTGCACAGGACCACCAAGTTCCAATTCTCTTGCGAGGTGAATAACAAGATGCTCCATACACTACAAGAAAACATCAAGGATTCTGAGGGAAAAAATCGTCGGAATTTCGTCGGAATATCGTTATTCCGACGACATACTGACGAAACACGTCGTCGGAAATAATTCCTCGGAATTTATTTTTTCCTCGGAAATCCCTCGGAATTTTCCGTCGGAATTCTGAGGAAATTCCGAGGATCACTAGTTTGTCGGAAATGTCCTCGGAATATACCGAGGGAGAACTTCGTCGGTATAATTTCTCGGAAGTTCATCGATCGATGCGTGTTTGGACATATATACATCGATCGATAGGAGTATACCGACAGACATTTTCCTCGGTTTATTCCGAGGAACTTTTCCCTCGGTATATACCGAGGGACCAGTTCCTCGGAATTTTCCGAGGGACAGCTCCCTCGGAATTTTCCGAGGGAGATGTCCCTCGGAATATACCGAGGGAAAAGTTCCTCAGAATAAACAGAGGAACCTGTCCCTCGGTATAGCCCGAACGTTTTTTAAAAAACGCATCGATCGATGCGTTTTTGAACAAAAACGCATCGATCGATCAAGTGAAAAATATATTTAATTTCCTCGGAATGTAAAAAATATTAATTTTTAAAAAAAATAAAATTTCTGAAATTTAAATTCGAAAATATGAAATTAAAAGTAAAATTGAAATCATATTAATTAATATTCAAAGTTTCACAAATAAAAATAAAACATTCCGAGTTTGTGGAAAAAAAAAAAACTACGGGTCTGGCACGTCCAGGAACACCTCGTTCGGGTACATCCTCTGCATCATCTCCATCATTTGCTGGTTAAGCCTCCTCTGTGCCTCATAGCCCGCCTGTTGAGCCGCCATCTGGGTCTCTAACAAAGATATATGATCATCTTTGTCCTTCAACTAGGCCGTAAGTACTTCTAGATCAACAAAGGGCGGTGGTGCAGAAGAAGGGGGAACCGACCGGGTGCGACGACGCAAACCGACCAAACGTCCCTTCTTCTTTGGAACCGACTGAATAGAAAAAAGCCAAATTTAGAAATTTAAACCAAGAAATAAATGAATTGAACTTTTAAAAACAAAGAACTTACGGATTCAACGATTTCGTTGATTCGAAACCGGGACAAGTTGGTCGAAGCCGTCGAAGCGTCATCCTCGGTTTGAAGCTGAGACACTTCGTCTACCACCTGAGTTTGGACCAGGTCGACCACGTCCCTCACAAGACCGTCATCAATCTGGCCGGTCTTCTTGTTGGTATACGCCCTCCTCATTAGGGCGAGATCATCAACCGGCTCGCCATCATTTTCTTCCGCCTTGAAAAAAAACATAAATTAAAGAAACATTAGAAATTAGAAGAAATGCACAATAAATTTAAATTCTGAAACTCAAATAATTGAAGAAAAAGCGGTTGAACTTACCATGCGATCTCCGAGAGTGGCAATAGATTGAGCACCCAAGTTATGCTTGTAGATGCCCTTCCCTTTACGGTCGCTCTTGCGGTTGGTGGAGTTGGTGGAAGAAGTTTCTTTCGTCTCTTCCTTATCCCAATGCGCACACAACTCCTTCCAGACCGTGTCGTTCATCGACTTTGGGACCTTTTAATAAAAAAAAAAGAAAAATTTAATAAATTAAAAAATAGTTTAATAAATTAAAAAATGGTTTAATAAATTAAATCGAACCTTATTGATTTCCCACTTCTTCTTCCACTCGTGGATCTGCTTCCCATAGTTGTCCATTACTTTATGGACGAAGTGGTGATAGATAAAGAGCGTCTCATCGGAATTCCAGTTGAACTCTTGCTGAAAAAAAAACACAATTAGTAGAAAATTTATATTAAAGATTAAAAATATAAGTAAAAAATTAGAATACTTACCGCAAACTGACGAAACCACAGAACCTGCTTGTCGGTTGGGAAGTGAGTGAAAGTCGGATGTCCACTGTCGAGGGCCGAGTACATCATACGGTTGATCCATGCGCTGATCCCGTTCCCGGATCGGTTGAACCTTATTAAAAGAACAAACGGTTAATAATGAATCCAAATTTAAAAAAAAAAAATGTTTAATTACCATGTTTGACCCCGTCCATGTGGATACGGAGTGAGATACGGAAGATGGTCACGACCGGGCTGTTGAACCAACTCCGCAACACGCATCACTCCCGGAGGACCCGGAGGAACAGGAGCGGATGCAGCAGCAGGAGCGAGAGGAGCAGGAGCGGGTGCAGCAGAGGGAGATGTATGGTTGGAGCTGTGGGGCGAAGGGGAATCCTGAAAATGGCTGGAATCCCGAGACTGGCTCCCCGTACCACCACGACCACGACGCTGTCGAGGCCGGGTCTGATCATCATGAGACCTGTAAATTTAAAAAATATATTTAATAAATACAGAAATATATAAATTATTTTTTTTTAAAAAAAAATCCCAAATAATTTAATCACAAAAAAAGATTTATAAATATTTAAAATTTTTAATAAATATATAAAAATAGTTCTAATAAACAAAAAATATTTTTAATAAATAAAAATAGTTTAATAATTACAAAAAAATAGTTTTAATAATATATATATATTAAAAATATTTTTAAATCCCAAATAATAGTTTTTAATCACAAAAAAAGTTTTATAGATATTTAAAATGTTTTGTAAAATCCAAAAAATCGAATTTATATAGAATTTTTTTTTGTAAAGTCCAAAAAATCGAATTTATATAGAAAAATCGTTTTGTAAAATACAAAAATCGATTTTATATACAAAAATCGATTTTATAAATAGAAAAAAAAAATTATAAAAAAATTCTAAATCAATTCAACAAAACAAATCATTCAACCAAATCACAATTCTAAACCTATTATACAACCAAATCACAATCCTAACCAATCACCCTAAAAAAAATCTATCAAAACCACACAAAAACCTAACAAATAGAACCTAAGAGAGTGGGATAGGGTCCTCACATGATTTGTGTAAGAGAAGAGGGAGATCGCCGGAGATATCGTCGGATTTCAGGGGGAAATCGCCGGAGAGAAGAGAGGATTTGCGCAGAGGAAGAAGAAAGAAATAGGGAAGAAGAAGTGGCTCGTGGTTATAAAACCTAGGGTCCGACGGATATTATCCGTCGGAATTCTAATTTCAATTTTCGCGAAATATTTGCCCGGTAAAATGAAATATTCCGAGGAAATTCCGACGGATAGTAAAATATCTGTCGGAATTTCCTAGGAATATTCCGAGGAAATACCGAGGAACTAGTGTTTGGGGTTTCAAAACATCAATTTTTTTTGCCGTATTTCATTTCTTATACAATTGTAATGCATACCATTGAGGATTCTTTGTATAGATGAGCATAAACCATGAAATAAAAAATTTCAAAACTAATTGAAAGTATTCCCTTTACCGTTCATTAAAATGTATAAGTGTTTGTCTTATGTTGCTAGATTTCGTTCATACAATCGGAAAAGTGTTAATTATACGGTAAGGAACAAATTTTTGACTTCATAATGAACGTAAGACACTTAATAAGGGTTATATAGGTGTTATTAAAACGGCAAAACGTTGTTTTCAGTTTAAAAACCCTATTTCCTCGGAATTTCCTCGGATTATTCCGAGGGAACTCCGAGGAAACCCTCTTCTTCCTCGGAATTTCCTCAAAATATTCCGAGGAAATTCCGAGGAACTAGTGTTTGGGGTTTCAAAACGTATTTTTTTTTAAATAAACGATGCGTTTTTGAACAAAAACAAATCGATCGATTACAAAGATGGACCGGGCCGTAAGATTGTGATCGATCGATGAGAGAATCCCATCGATCGATCGAGAATCTCAATTGTTCCTCGGAATGTCCTCGGAAAATCTTGTATGTTTTTTTAAAAACGCATCGATCGATGCGTTTTTGAACAAAAACAAATCGATCGATTACAAAGATGGACCAGGCCGTAAGATTGTGATCGATCGATGAGAGTATCCCATCGATCGATCGAGAATCTCAATTGTTCCTCGGAATGTCCTCGGAAAATCTTGTATGTTTTTTTAAAAACGCATCGATCGATGCGTTATAGAACAAAAACGCATCGATCGATTACAAAGATGGACCGGGCCGTAAGATTGTGATCGATCGATGAGAGTATCCCATCGATCGATCGAGAATCTCAATTTTTCCTCGGAATGTCCTCGGAAAATCTTGTATGTTTTTTTAAAAACGCATCGATCGATGCGTTTCTGAACAAAAACAAATCGATCGATTACAAAGATGGACCGGGCCGTAAGATTGTGATCGATCGATGCGTTATAGAACAAAAACGCATCGATCGATGCGTGTTCGGAAAACAGAATTATAAGGCAAAACCCGACCTTTTCTGGATCTAAACCTTAGAACTCTCATCCCCTCCGATTTCCCCTATAATTCGCCCCCCCCCTTTCTCTCTCTATAATCATCCGATTTGAACAATTTTGGGCTCCATTCCACTTGATTTTTCGAGCTCTACCTGATTCCTACACTCGTCTTCACCCTAAGACAGGTATACTCCGCGAATCTCCACATTCTGAAATCGTGTTCTTGAGCAATTTTTTGGGTTTTGTGAATTTCTTATTTCCGTGTTGATTCCTTGATCAAATATGCATGAAACAGATGTTTAAACATGGAATAGAACACAATTGTCTGTGATCAACGAGTTTGGAACAGGATTTGAGATGATTTAGGGATTGAGAATTTTTTTCAATTTGGTTTTTTTTTTATCACAACTCGATTTCGCTTTTCATTTTCATGTTGCTTTGAGTTCTTAATTGATTATAACCATGTTGAGAGCAATGATTCTATTTTGTAGAGAATGAAGCGCACGAAAATGTCAGCAAAGAAGAACACACAAGAAGAGGGTTCGTCTCAGCGAGAGAAGCAAAGGCCAAAGAAGTGGGATAAGTCTGATACCACCCACTACAACAACATGAAGAAGGTAGCCGTTCCGGCTACACAACTAGCATGTCCTGAGACGATGACAATATTGGGAATCCAAGCAGACATTGAAGGACTGTTCCAGAACATGGGTCTAGGCCAACTATGCAACCTCAACGAACCCACTTATCCGGAGTTGGTACGCCAGTTCATAGCATCCGCATACGTCACCCGTCCCGATGATAGCCATCAGGAAGGTTTTCTGGCATTCGTAGTGCAGAAAGTATACTATGAGGTATCTTTCACAGACCTCTGCGGACTATTTGGATTGAGTGCAGGGGAGAGGACATCTGGTCTTTATTGGACTTCAGAGCTGTTGAACTTCTGGGAAACGATTGGCACAGGGGTTTATAGATCTTCTCAGGCAAAGGAGTCACTTATCCGGAGCCCAGTACTGAGATATGCCACACGCCTCATTGGCTCATTGCTATACGGGACAACCACAGCCGCATCAGTCACGCAATGGGAGTTGTGCCTCCTGTACCAAGGTGTGAGGCATTTGCTACCGGCATTTGGAAACTCTACATTCCCACCTGCTACTGCCTTCAACATGGGAGCGGTGCTGGCCGCAAACTTAGCAGGATACAAGGGGAAAGTAACCAAAAAAAGAGCAATGCATGTGGATTTGGTGCAGTGATTACTCGGATCCTTAGACATGTGGGTGTAGACTGCAAGAACCAGCAGGTAGCACTGGACAGATCGAACAACATTGCTTGGAACTACCTGGATGTCATTTCTCTAGTAAGTAAGGAGTTCATAGCTGGTCCCCACTCGAGGATCCATCGGGATGGTCCTTACGTCTACGTATTCCAGGACCGAGCGAAGAAAACACTCTACTGCCACCTGCCTCAGATCGGTCTGACTTCTCTACTTTCAGAGGCTGCAGTTGAGTTCCTACCCCCTGCTACCGCACTAGTAGACAAGCCATCCTTCTTCACGCCAAAATATCAGACCAAAGGCAAGGGCGTGGTTGATGAAGAAGGAGAAGATGAGGCTGCACAAGCCATTCCAGATGATTCACAACCCCATCAGCTACTCCCATCAGACTCCAGCCAGTACAAGCTGCAAGAGCTTCCACCGAACGCCACTTCGCGCCAGCAACAACATTGGAGAGATCAGAGCATAAAGACAAACAACGACATGCTACACAAGATCTGGGCTGCCATTTCACGTATCAGGCCGTGTCGTTGCCAAAAGGATGATGTAGTTCATCGGGACAACTCTCCATCCACCTCTGGTTCGGGTTCGAGTGGTACACACAGGGTAAGAAAGAGGTCCAAGAGACCCAACGATGCAGGAACATCTGGAGCAGGAGACGAGGAGTAGGAGCTATCACCGGCTATTTTATTTTCTTTTCTATTCTAACGTTTTATGGTCTTATTTTCTGTTAATTTTGAACTGAGTTTTTTTTTGGGTTTCTTAATTATGAGTTCGTATTTCTTTTACATGGTTTCTTCGTTTTATTTGGTTGTGTTCTGAGTAGTTTTTAATTCGTATTCAGCTTTGCCTTGCTAGATAAACCAAATAACTATTATCCGAGGAAAGAGGTTATATCAAGTGTTCCTCGGAATTTCCTCGGTATTTCTTTAAAAAAAAAATAAATAAGTTCAATGGTAGTCTGTTTCCGAGTCATCATCACCAGATGAATCTGAATCTGGATCTTGGTGAAACTCTCCAATCACTGGTTCATCCTCTACGTGAACGACGGCTTCCTCTCCAAAGTCGGTTAAATCGACTACAAGGCCAACTCCAGCTAAATCTTCTGCTGCACTTAAGTTGCCGGATGTGCTTGGTTGTAGTGGGTCTTCCAGCTCAGAACTTCCCTGAACTCGGCCTCTCGGGTTGAGTCTTGTAACAGTAACCCATGGATCATCTCTGTTCCTTACCCGGGGGTACTTGATATAACAAACCTGTAACATTTAGAAAAATTATAAATTAATACACATGATGATGAATCATTCTGAATAATTAACATTTAATTACCTGATCGGCCTGAGAAGCAAGAATGAAAGGATCATAATATTGCAGCTTTCGCCTCGAATTTACTGATGTAACACCAAATGCATCTGTTCTCACACCTCGATCTGGGGTGTTGTCGTGCCAATCACAATAGAAAACAGTACAGCGCAATCCAACCATGCCCAAATACTTAATTTCCAAAATCTCATGTATGTGTCCGTAGTATACATCATCTCCTGATGCAGAACAAACGCCAGCATCATAAGTCGTACTCGAACGTCTCCTCTTCTGAGTTGTGAATGCATATCCTCGAGTACAAAATCTCGGATATGACTTCACAACAAAGTTTGGTCCAACGACCATCTCACGTATCCAATCGTCAAATGTTTCACCTCTGGCCAAACCAGCAGACACCTATTAATAGCACATATATATATATTATATCAATAAATGTGAATTAGTATAAATATGTGATAAAATATATTTTAATTTGTTTAAAGCACTCACATAAGTAAACATCCATCCACTAAATTCTCTCTGCTTCATTTCTTCTAGTTCGTCCTCTGTGGCGTATCTATACTCGAACCGCTTTTCTGCCATGAAAATCCTGTATATGATGACAATAATGTAATTAATTAAGATTTAAATTTCAACTTGTTAAAATAAAAATTTGTAAGCTCATTTATTTACCTCTCATATTGAAGAACGTCTTCGCAGTTGGTGAGCAAATATGTTTGCAAATGACTGCGCTCCTGCTCAGTAAGTCGACGGTCCTTTGGTTTTCCGCTAAGTCGTCCAACATCTGTGAAAATGTCTGGAACCGTAACATGATATGTTGCCCGTTCGCCTCTATCATCATGCCGAGCAGGTCTTCTGTTTTTGGTCTGAACTTCTGCTGGAAAGTAGTACTCGGCAAAGTTTGAAGTTTCTTCATTGATCATCTGTGCGACTATAGAACCTTCCACCCTACTTAAATTTTTCACCATCTTCTTCAAATGGAACATATACCGCTCATACAGATACATCCATCTATACTGCACAGGACCACCAAGTTCCAATTCTCTTGCCAGGTGAATAACAAGATGCTCCATAACATCAAAAAATGAGGGAGGAAATATCTTCTCAAGGTTGCACTGAATCACGGCTATGTTAGTCTTCAAATTTTCAATACCTTCAAGAGTCACTGATCTCGTGCATAAATCGCGGAAGAAACCACTTATCCCTGCAATTGCTTCATGAACATTTCGTGGTAATAGTTCCTTGAAGGCGAACGGAAGGAGGCGCTGCATCATTACATGGCAATCGTGGCTTTTCAAGCCAGTAAACTTTCCTTCCTTTCTGTCGATACAGTTACGCAAATTTGATGCGTAACCGTCTGGAAATTCCACATCGTTTGAAATCCAATCAAAGAACGCATCTTTTCCCGCTGCATCAAGTCGGTATATGGGAAAAGGAGCCCTACCATTTTCATCAACATGAAGTTCTGAACGAGCACATATATCGACTAAATCCAGTCTTGACTTCAAATTATCCTTTGTTTTACCTTGAACATTAAGGATCGTGTTCATGAGATTGTCAAAAAAGTTCTTCTCAATATGCATGACATCTAAATTATGCCTTAGCAGATGATCCTCCCAGTATGGCAGATCCCAGAAAATACTTTTTTTGTGCCAGTTATGTAGTTCTCCAACAGCATCTACCGGAAAACGCTCATGTCCACCGACTTCTGGCGTCCTTTCTGCACCAAAATCTCTTAGTTGTATCTTCAAATCTTTCCCACAAATTTCCGGAGGTGGACTGTCAAACACCCTCTTGTTCTTCGTAAACAAATTCCTACTCCTACGATATGGATGATCAGGTGGTAGGAATCTCCTGTGACAGTCAAACCAACACGTTTTCCTTCCGTGTTTTAGTTGGAAAGCATCAGTGTTATCTTGACAATATGGACATGATAGCCTTCCATGCGTTGTCCATCCAGACAACATACCATATGCTGGAAAATCACTTATTGTCCACATTAGTACTGCCCGCATTTGAAAGTTTTCTTTACACGAAACATCGTATGTTTCAGCACCTTGAGCCCATAGTTGTTGCAACTCATATATTAGTGGCTGAAGAAACACATCAAGTGATCTCTTAGGATGCTCTGGTCCGGGAACGAGAATCGAGAGAAACAAAAACTCTCGTCGCAAGCACAAGTTTGGGGGGAGGTTGTATGGTGTAAGAATGACGGGCCATAGAGAATACTGTCTTCCACTCTTGCCAAACGGACTGAAACCATCAGTACATAATCCAAGGTAGACATTTCTTCTCTCATACGCAAAGTCGGGATACTTTGATTGGAAATGCTTCCACGCTTTTGCATCTGAAGGATGTCTGATCTCACCATCTGTTGAGTGCTCCGCATGCCATCTCATTGGTTGCGCTGTGCGTTCAGACAGATACAACCTCTGCAACCTTTCCGTCAAAGGTAAATACCACATCCTTTTATATGGCACTGGAACTCTTCCACTCGTATCTTTATAACGAGGCTTTCCACAAAATTTGCATGTAACCCGCTGTTCATCCGCCCTCCAATAAATCATGCAGTTGTCGCTGCATACATCTATTACCTGATACGATAAACCAAGACCAGCTACGAGTTTCTGAACCTCGTAGTATGAACCAGGAGCTACATTATCCTCGGGTAGAATACCTTTTACAAAATCAGCAATCGCATCCACACAGTCTTCAGCCAAATTATAATCTGTTTTAATGCCCATCAATCTTGTAGCAGATGATAAAGCTGAATGACCATCTCTGCAACCTTCGTACAATGGTTGCTTTCCAGCATCCAACATATCATAAAATCTCCTAGCTTCTGCATTGGGTAAATCTTCCCCTCTAAAATGATCATTTACCATCTGCTCAGTACCTACACCATAATCTACATCCGTTCTAATTGGTTCTTCTAATCTAACCGCTGGCTGAGGTTCGCTAGTACTACCATGTTCATAATCAGTTTCCCCATGATGATACCAAATTTTGTAACTTCGTGTAAACCCACTCAAATATAGATGAGTCCAAACATCCCACTCTTTAATAACCTTTCTATTTTTACAATTAGAGTAAGGACATCTTAACTTACCTGTTTTTGCTTCCGGTTGTCGGTGAACTAACCCCATGAATTCGGTTATACCTCGTTGGTATTCTTCCGTAAGCAATCTCGTGTTCGGATCCAAATGAGGTCGATCGATCCAAGAACGAAAATAATTTGAAGAAGACATATTTTTTTATGAATCAAATTCGTGTGTAAATAGAGTAAGAGGGAGGATGAAGATATGGAGTGAATGAAGAGGAAGAGGAGTGCTTGTATATATAGATTAAATCCTGCCGACATACCGAGGAAATTCCGACGGAATTCTGACGGAAAAGGCTAGTTCATCGGAATTTTCTCGGAATTTTGTAAAATCCCCCAACGGCTCTCCAACGGCTATAATATTTCCTCGGAATTTTTCCGAGGAACACATTGTTCCTCGGAATATTCCGACGGACTGAGGTTTCCTCGGAATTCCGTCGGTATATTACGAGGAAATTCCGAGGAACCCCAATTTTGTGTTTCCTCGGAAATTCCTCGGTATATTCCGAGGATTTCATTTTCCGTCGGAATGTCCGTCAGAATACCGCTGTTTTCTTGTAGTGATAACATCAAAAAATGAGGGAGGAAATATCTTCTCAAGGTTGCACTGAATCACGGCTATGTTAGTCTTCAAATTTTCAATACCTTCAAGAGTCACTGATCTCATACATAAATCGCGGAAGAAATCATTTATCCCTGCAATTGCTTTACGAACATTTCGTGGTAATAGTTCCTTGAAGGCAAACGGAAGGAGGCGCTGCATCATTACATGGCAATCGTGGCTTTTCAAGCCAGTAAACTTTCCTTCCTTTCTGTCGATACAGTTACGCAAATTTGATGCGTAACCGTCTGAAAATTCCACATCATTTATAATCCAATCAAAGAACGCATATTTTCCCTCTGCATCAAGTCGGTATATGGGAAAAGGAGCCCTACCATTCTCATCAACATGAAGTTCTGAACGAGCACATATATCGACTAAATCCAGTCTTGACTTCAAATTATCCTTTGTTTTACCTTGAACATTAAGGATCGTGTTCAAGAAATTGTCAAAAAAGTTCTTCTCAATATGCATGACATCTAAATTATGCCTTAGCAGATGATCCTCCCAGTATGGCAGATCTCAGAAAATACTTTTTTTGTGCCAGTTATGTAGGTCTCCAACAGCATCTCCCGGAAAACGCTCATGTCCACCGACGTCTGGCGTCCTTTCTGCACCAAAATCTCTTAGCTGTATCTTCAAATCTTTCCCACAAATTTCTGGAGGTGGACTGTCAAACACCCTCTTGTTCTTCGTAAACAAATTCCTACTCCTACGTTATGGATGATCAGGTGGTAGTAATCTCCTGTGACAGCCAAACCAACACGTTTTCCTTCCGTGTTTTAGTTGGAAAGCATCAGTGTTATCTTGACAATATGGACATGATAGCCTTCCATGCGTTGTCCATCCAGATAACATACCATATGCTGGAAAATCACTTCTTGTCCACATTAGTACTGCCCGCATTTGAAAGTTTTCTTTACACGAAACATCGTATGTTTAAGCACCTTGATCCCATAGTTGTTGCAACTCATATATTAGTGGCTGAAGAAATACATCAAGTGATTTCTTAGGATGCTCTGGTCCGGGAACGAGAATCGAGAGAAACAAAAACTCTCGTCGCAAGCACAAGTTTGAGGGTAGGTTGTATGGTGTAAGAATGACGGGCCATAGAGAATACTGTCTTCCACTCTTGCCAAACGGGCTGAAACCATCAGTACATAATCCAAGGTAGACATTTCTTCTCTCATACGCAAAGTCGGGATACTTTGATTGGAAATGCTTCCACGATTTTGCATCTGAAGGATGTCTGATCTCACCATCTGTTGAGTACTCCGCATGCCATCTCATTGGTTGCGCTGTACGTTCAGACAGATACAACCTCTGCAACCTTTCCGTCAAAGGCAAATACCACATCCTTTTATATGGCAATGGAACTCTTCCACTCGTATCTTTATAACGAGGCTTTCCACAAAATTTGCATATAACCCGCTGTTCATCCGCCCTCCAATAAATCATGCAGTTGTCGCTGCATACATCTATTACCTGATACGATAAACCAAGACCAGCTACGAGTTTCTGAACCTCGTAGTATGAACCAGGAGCTACACTATCCTCGGGTAGAATACCTTTTACAAAATCAGCAATCGCATCCACACAGTCTTCAGCCAAATTCTAATCTGTTTTAATGCCCATCAATCTTGTAGCAGATGATAAAGCTGAATGACCATCTGTGCAACCTTCGTACAATGGTTGCTTTCCAGCATCCAACATATCATAAAATCTCCTAGCTTGTGCATTGAGTAAATCTTCCCCTCTAAAATGATCATTTACCATCTGCTCAGTACCTACACCATAATCTACATCCGTTCTAATTGGTTCTTCTAATCTAACCACTGGCTGAGGTTCACTAGTACTACCATGTTCATAATCAGTTTCCCCATGATGATACCAAATTTTGTAACTTCGTGTAAACCCACTCAAATATAGATGAGTCCAAACATCCCACTCTTTAATAACCTTTCTATTTTTACAATTAGAGCAATGACATCTTAACATACCTATTTTTGCTTCCGGTTGTCGGTGAACTAACCCCATGAATTCGGTTATACCTTGTTGGTATTCTTCCGTAAGCAATCTCGTGTTCGGATCCAAATGAGGTCGATCGATCCAAGAACGAAAATAATTTGAGGAAGACATATCAAATTCGTGTGTAAAGAGAGTAAGAGGGAGGATGAAGATATGGAGTGAATGAAGAGGAAGAGGGGTGCTTGTATTTATAGGTGAAATCCTACCGACAGCCCGAGGAAATTCCGACGGAATTTCGACGCCAACGGCTAGTTCGTCGGAATTTCATCGGAATTTTTAAAATCCCCCAACGGCTCTCTAACGGCTATAATATATCCTCAGAATTCATCGGTTTTTTCCGAGGAATACGTTTTTCCTCGGTATTCCATAAAAATATTCCGACGGATTAGTATTTCCTCGGAATTCCGTCGGTATATTCCGAGGAAATTCCGGGGAAACCAAATTTTGTATTTCTTCAGAATTTCCTCGGAGATTCCTCGGGATATTCCGAGGATTTCATTTTCCATCGGAATGTCCGTCAGAATACCGTTGTTTTCTTGTAGTGAAGAAAGGAACAACAAGGGGGTGGAGACACACATTTATGATTTCAAACTTAGAAAGCTACTAATGGTGATTAACCTATAAGTTGAAGATCATATTATTAACAATAAAAAAATTCTTATTTTATTGTGAATTTAATAAAGAACTTCAAAGATTAAAATTACAAAGCTATCAGATTTTTTTTGCTGTGCACGCTACTTTATTGCTTATATTAATACTACTATAACAGAATAGTATACAATAACACACCTTAAAAACGATAACACTGATTTTGATATTGATTTTCTGTTTACTCTAACTCTGCTTCCTTCAGTTATGTTCGAACCGCTTCTCAATAGTCCAAGAACTCAGTAAACAGTCCCAGTTCGATTTAATATATAACAACTTTTCAAAGAAAACTCATCGGAGAAACATACGTGAATGTAACTAAAAAATAGAGCAACTAAGAAGCCTTACAAAATGCAATATTGAAGGAGTTGAAGTGAATGTAACTCACCTGGATCTCGTAGTTCTCGTCAGCATCTATTTCGGCCTAATCTTATCTTTGTTCCTATACGGCTATACTTTAAGCTCCTCATGGATCTCTAATATTTCTTACATGTTTTTGCTTTTTGTTTTTTGTGTTTTATTAAATATTTTTTTTTATTATAACCAGGACTTGTGCCTTGATGGTGATTAACTTGAAAGCAAAAATCCAATACGGTGAAGCAACAAGGGTTCGAGTCCCGGTCACTGGGAAATTAATATTTCGCCATTACCAGGGACATGAGACCGACACGTGACAACATGTGACTAGTCTGGACCATTTCGGTGGGACTAGGATACCTTTGTATAATTCAAAAAAATGTTTGTTTATTGTTAAGAAAAACAAAAACGAATCGACATTTCGATAGAAAGTAAACGGGAGAAGAATAGTAGAGACCTGTGAGAAGCGTTTTTAGAACGGTTAGGTTTGAAAATTTTATATTGTGAAAATTTGATCCAAATCAAAACAAATTTTATTGATTTGTTTTGGTTAAAGAGTAAGATATAAACTTAGAAGCAGTTACTAGAGAACTACGTTTTGAAATAGCAAGGAGCGAGCGGGTTTTGTAGTCCAGTGGTAGTGGACGGCCTTGGATGCAAACACATGCTGGGTTCGATCCTCCTGCTGCGAAAACTAAGTCACATTGTTTTGCTCACCACGGCTGCGGATACGTCCGTATAAATACCCGGGAGAGGGCTTGTTGTGGGCTGCACCTCCCACCGGGAGGTTTGTTCTGAGTCTTTAATAGATCCTGGTTTAACCTTTTTTCAAAAAAGAAATAGCAAGGAGGAAAAGCACAAAACACAAAAAAAAATCGACCTTCTTGTATAACTTTTCCTGGAAAGTTTCAAAAAAAAGAAATATCAAGGAGGAAAAGCACAAAACACAAAAATCCACTTTCTTGTATAACTTTGCCTGGAAAGGAGGCAATTATTATCATGATCCGTCTCTGAATACTTATATCGAAACCAAACCTTAAAAGAAAATTCTTCAAATATCACGAGAAGATCTAATGCTAGACTTATGTCCATGGTTCAGTCCGTTATTGCACAATTGGCCCGGTCCGTGTTTTGTTTCCAAAACAAAATGGTATCAAAATGTTTATGTTTATTTTTTTTTTCTGAATGAATGTTAAATTTATTCATGCAAAAAAATGTTAAATTTTATATCGTATGGAAAAATAAAATTTATATTCTTGATCGAATCAATATTTTTGGCTCTTAAACAATTTAATTTTTTATTTTGTTAATTACATAATTTGTTTACTGATTAGCTGATCTCATTTTTAAAAATATTTTAGGTCAAAAAATCGCATAAGAACCTAACGTTTAGGCCAAAGAATCTCAGGCTTACTATTTGGTTACAACGAAACTATGCCAGCTCGGTTTTATATCACGATTAAACAATTTAAAAATTAATTATGGTTAAGAGAAGTTTACGTTCACATGTCAATCCTATCTATCTTCAATATTTTTCTCATTTTTTGTGTCGTTTTTTCATTTTGGTTATTGCTCGATATAAATATTAATTTTTAAGTTTATTTTCATTTTGTTATTTTGTTTTGGCCTCAGATTTAGAAATATTTAATATTTAAAATTATTAAAGAGATACACACGTAGGTTAAAATCCACGCCTTGTGCATAATAAATATTTTATATTTATTACTTTTTTATGTTTTTCTGCATATTATGAAATAATAAAATAATATTATATATTAAATAACTAAGAAATCAGTTGCTATTATGTAATAAATTGGCGTACGCATATAAATGAAACGACCGTTCTTGTTTATTCGCAATAATTTTAGGGTAAATAAATCAAAACAATCAATATTATCTATCGTATATGATATATAATTAAATTTAAATGATATTAACATAGATATACAATATACTTTTAATATGAATATTTATTAAATGAGGTTTGTACTCATATGATTTTATGATTATTTGCATATTTGTGTAACAAAAGTTTACAACAATTTTTTTAATGTGAAATTTGCTGGTTTCAATAATTTATAATCATTTAAAAAAAAACAATGAAGATTTCAAAATTAAAATATTAGCTTTTTAATATATGTTCAACGCAGATATCAAAATATAAGTATATATTTTCATATGATGTATAGTTTCATTTAAACGATACGAAATATATATATATATATATATATTATCATTATCACCTATTAAAATAAAATTATATATTCATATAATTTTATAATCATTGTATCTTATTACAGAAAAAAATTAAACCTTGATCACAAAATTTTTTTTTTTGAATGAATGTTAAATTTTATTCATCAAAAAACCGTTTTACATCCGAGTGTATCCATATCTTAAGAAACTAATCATTTTCTATTTCTTATACTCAAAATGAAAGCTATAAGATATTTACAATCTTGTGTTGAACAAGTATCAAAGAGCTCCTTCCATGCTCTTTCAACCTTATACTCTCATCAAACTGAGCTTATATCGAACTCCTTTATCAATGAATTTCTTCAAGGCTTGTATAGGCAGGGGCTGATCTCCATGCTTTATCTTATTTCTCTCCCTCCACACCGCATGGATGGCAGCCTGGAACGAGTATCTGATGCAGAAAAGTTTCTTCTTCTCCATGCTCCTTTCTGTAATCAGAGTCACAATTTCCGACCAGACATTTGTATAATCATTTCGCAGAATCCCTGCAGTGCGATGTTCCCAGACTTGACCAGAGCAAGGACACTAAAAAAACAGGTGGTTCCTAGATGCCACAGCACTCTTACACAATACGCACGTCGTATCGGCTCCTAAACACCATTTAGATACTATGTCCATTATCTAGCATAGCCAACCATGTCAAGAAAGCGAACTTAGGTGTAGCCTGAGAGAACCAGACACCCCTGGCCCATCCGCAATGAGAACCAGTCTCTCGAAGGAGCATCCAAGTTTCATGAGTCGAAAACTTTTGTTTAAACCCTGATTTCCTTCTCCATAGATTTCCATCCTCCACATTACTTCTCAATTTCCTTTTTATCATGGACAGCTCTGCTTCAATAGAATTTAGAATCTCATTTATCATGGACAGCTCTGCTTCAATAGAATTTAGAATCTCAGAGCGATACCTTCTTGATCTTCTAATACTCATTGAAGCTTCCTCACAGTAGCTTCTCTTTTAACAGTTTTAGTAATTTATACTCGTTTTGAAAAATTCAAAATACAACATATACAAAATATCTAATTTTTATTATATGATTAATATAATTGTGTAATTTATTTTAATAATATATAATTAAACAAAAAATGATAGAAAGTATACAGATTGTTAGCAAATCTTTATTATTTAAAATCATTAATTGCCATATATATCTTAATCACATTAGGTAATTCCATAAGTTTTTATTTAAGAAAAGAATATAAAATAATTTCAATTCTATAAATGAATGGTCCATAATGGACATACTATCTTTATATATAAATTACAGATTGATTCTCTCCCAAGGGGTCCACGTCGACATCCACGTCATCAATTCGGATGCTGTCAAGCCGACACGTGTCTACTCTAACCAAAACGCAGCGGTTCATTAAAGATCTGTCATCATGGGCTTTATTTGAATGTACTTTGGCTTTAATATTGTAAAGAGTCTGGGTCCGGCGTGGAGGAGACCCTCTCACTACAAGAAAACACACTACATTCTGACGGACATTCCGACGGACAATATTTTCATCGGTTTTCTTTGATAATATCGAGGCTTCCTTTATCGATATTCTCGAAACATTACGACGGAATTCCGACGAATTTAATATGACGGATAGGTTTCGTCGGAATTTTTCACTTTACCCGGGAAGAAAATTTGTGAAATTTATTTAGTTAACCACTTAAAATAGAACTGACCGAATGCCGACGAATCCGTCAGTTTATTTTTAATACATAAGCTGACCCTTCTTCTTCTTCCTCATTTTTTTCTATTCTCCTCTGCAATCTACGCGGTCTTACTCCTCTCTCTCTCTCTAACAAATCTGCGATTCCGACCCCAAATCCTCCAAATCTCTTCCCCAATCATGTAAGTCATCTAAACCCCTCTTTAGATTACATTTTTTTAGGTTTGGAATGTTAGATTTGTGGATTTTAGGTTTTGAATATGAAAATTTAGGATATAATTGATAGTTTTAGGAGTTATATGTTGTTAGATTTTGTTTTAGGTTGTTGTTTTATATGTAGATTGAAACTTTTAGATGTTAGATTCGTAGATTTTAGAAATTATATGTTAAATATTTTTATAAAAAATGTTTGGTGTATTTATAATTATTGAAAAGTTTTATTTAATATATATATATATATATAATGTGTTCAAGTTTTTATTATCTTTTATTGTTTCAAAATGTTTTTTAATTTTATATAACGTTTTAAGCTTTTTATAAAATATTTTAAGTTTATCTAATTTTTTTTAAAGTTTGTTATAATTTATCAAATGTTTTGTGGTTTCTAAAATTTATCAAAACCTTTTTCACCTTTTTAAAAACCTGTTCAATCTATAAACTGTTTTTGTGTTTTTTTTAGATTTAATTAAAACGTTTTTCAGTTATTAGAAAAAGGTTTCAATTACAAATTTTTTTAAAAAATTAAAAAAAAAACTTTTTCTCTTTGTTTTAAAATATTTTCAATTTATAAACCATTTTATGTTTATAAAAAAAATTTATAATAAAGGATTTTAAAAACAATTATACTACAAAAACGTTTTTCTAATTTTAATTATATATATATAAAGAATTAAAACTATTTATTATAAATGATTTTTATAAAAATTATATTACAAAAACATTTATCTAATTTTAAAATTTTATATATATTTAATGAATTAAAAATATTTATTATAAAATATTTAAATAAAATATGTTTAATTTTTTTAAATAATTTATAAAGTCCGTCAGAATTTTGTCGGAAATAAATCCGTCGGAATTTCGTCGGACATAAGTTCGTCGGAATTTCGTCGGAAAATTGTTCGTCAGAATTTCCGTTGGAAAATTGTTCATCGTAATTTCCGTCGGAATTTCGTCGGAAATCTGTCCGTCGGAATTTTTTCACAAATATGTCCGTCGGAAATTCATCAGAAATTCCGACAAAATTCCGACGAAATTTTTATTTCCGACGAAATAAAACCGACGACTATTTTCGACAAAATTGTCCGCAGGAAACTAGTTGTTTTCTTGTAGTGTCTAACCCTAATACGCTGCAGCTAAGAAACGAAGTTTGTCTCTTCATGCCTGCGACGTTTGCGATTTTCTCACCATCTAAAACGGTCTGAGTAAAGGCTTCGTGATTTCTTCCATTGATTCGCTCTCCCACTCCGTCTTCTCCAATGCTTTTCGATCTGAGATGTTGTGTTTCAGTATAAATACGTGTGAGTTTCCCTTTCGTTGATCTCATCATATCTTCGTATCTCTTAAATCTCTTGCCTATATGGTCTTGCTCGGATCTCTCTTTGTCAGATGCCTCGGTGGTTCTGTGGTGATACTCTATGCCCGTGGTGGAGGTTTACTGGTCTGTTCTGGTATCTATCTATGAAATTGGAAGCTCGAGCTTCTTCTTGCCTTTCGGTGGTGGTTTTGTGCTACTGAAGGTTTATTGCAGCGAGTAACCCTTGAAGGTGGCTTCTTCGTTTATTTCTTTAGGGTTTGTTTCTTTAAGGGTTTTTGGTAGCTGATATACTCGCTGGACTTCGCCTCATCAGGTCGTTCCTATTTTCTTTTCTTTTTATTGGTTATTTCATTATTCTTTTGAATTCTGTTGTTTATCAATTTTAGTTAAACCTCATTTTGTTTTCTTGGTGTTTTATTTAACCTTATGATACACTAAATATGAATCTTTGCTAATGCCAAGTTAACAGTTGTGATTATAGTACTTTAGATTCAATCCAGAGGACCAGTCTACACTTTACTCTTATAAATTTCAATATCAAGCTAAGAAGAAAATGGTTTTCAATTCAATTGGTGACGCGGAAAACAAGTAAACTAGAGTTTGATTCAATTTAACAAGAAGCTAGCCTAGGGTATTTCATTGGGTGTTGAGCGAGAGCCAAACAATTATTCAAGCGCGATGCAGTGCTTTCTAGAACTCGGATCACTCAGCTGGAACACCCCACTGTCGTGGTCGTGATCTCTTTGCTGGTCGATCCCATCATCTAACTGTCGTTGAGATGAGAAACGACTACAAGCCTTAGAGATCAGGTCCGATCAGTTCACTTACTACCCTAATATCTACTTTCGCTGATTAGGGATACTAAGCTCATTCAATACATGTCAAGCTATCTCCTAAGCGGTTAGCTAGGCGATAAACTTAGGATCTAACATCAAGTGATCAGATTAATGGAAGCCTTAAGAATAGTATGGATGAAGAATAATCAAGAATAGCTTATCTATGTTTAGCTCATATTTCAACACCCTAAAAACCCTAGGCGAGCTAGATCACTACTCAATCATGATGCAAGCAATCAAAGACATAGATCCTGAATGAAACTGCATAATAATAAGAGTAGTAAACAAAGGGTTCAGATGGTCTTCTCTATGAGAGAATGGATTCTTCTCCCTTACAAGTTGCCGATCGCAAAAGCTAATAGTTCTCTTGTAAAAACTAGCGTAAGAATTAAAATAGGATAGGTGGCGTCTTTATATGGAGGCGCCAATAGGTAGAAAAGATATTAGGGCAACAGGGCCTTAATTCCCGAAAATAGAAGATTCCTTATTTGTCGGGAACAACCTCGGGATCACTCCGTCTGCTTGTTCTGCTTGCGGACAGTCTCGGGACTGTTCGTCTTGAGTGTTCTCCGCAAAATGCTCCAAAAGGACAGCTTCTCTTCAAGCACCCTCTCTTCATTCTTCTACCAACTCCAGACCTGTAAAAGATCAAAAAGGACTAGACTGACATGGATTAAGGACTCGAATCAATACGAAAACACCTATACAATGATGTGAAAAACACCATATATCACTTTACATACCAGGACTGCAAATCTTCAACGGGTCAGAAGATTGTGAACTGAACCTGATCAACAAAAGCCAATCTAATCACATGAGATCTTTTGGTCAGGGTCAACAGCTATGGCAAGTGGAATGTTATTGCTTATAATTCCATCATATATTTTTAAATTTAAACCTCAGATTGGAGACAAACTAAAATTATAAATGGAACTGTTGGTTTTGTCTTATCTTTGCAGGCTTGGATTGCAAACTTTTAAAAGAATGTTGTTCAAGCATATGTGAAATAGAAGTATTCAGACATTTGGAGTTGTGTAGTAAGCATGTAGCTCACGATTTGTCTGTCACTTTTAAAGGTAATTATTTTGTCTCCTCTAATACATTGCAATATATGACTCTTAATTCGCTCTAGATTAATTATTATTTGGGTCTGATTAATATTTTATTTCTTAGATTTGGTGCAGTGCTCATGAATATGTAGAACCTAATGTGGTACTTGAGAGAGGATTTGAAAGCTTGCTTAATAAAGGTATTTTCCAGTTTCTTAGTTTAATGCTCAAAGCATGACCGTCTGTTGAAAATCTACAAACCCGTACAATACTCTCGCTAACATCCTTGCGCATTTTAATTCGTCAAAGGAAATTGAAACCATAAAGCAGGAAATTGTAAGCATATGCATGTACGCTACTTGGTTGGTAGGCAGATAAGAGAGTAAGCATGTGTTTGGTCTTAGATAGATAAAAAATTCTCAATACGCTTTAAGGTCATAATTCTCTTTCCAACACGTGATTTTTAGACAAAGTTGAGCATTTACTCAAATCAGTTTCTTCTCCTTATTGAATAGTGATCGGTTTCTTCCCGACAAAGCTATCGACTTTATTGATGAAGATGGGTCTTTGGTTCGACTTCGCCATGCTCAGGTTCATAGTTGCATGTTTCTCACATTACGGTGCTGACTTTTTTTAATTGTAAACTGGCTACGGTGCTACGGTGCAGAGACTTCATAGAAGAGTTATTGGCCAAAACGAAGTTGTCATAGCTATTATCCAGGCGATCCGACGTGCATGTCTTGCGCTCGAGAACCCAAACCGCCAAATCCAGTGTTATGAATTTCTTACAAGTATTCTATGTACTTTATCTTTTGTGTAGTATATCTTTTCATTCTATTTAATTCTACTTAAAATCAATTGGTTGTGTTCGCTGAGAACATATTTTTAAACTGTGCATTTACAAAATGTAGTTACCAGTTCTCATATTTTTTTCGTTGACAGTCAATAGTAATTTACCGTAATGCATTTACGTAATTCGGATTAGCCAAGTAAATAACTGTATGAAGCTAATGCTTCACAAGTTGAATAAATTTCACCCAATATTTAATAACCAACAAAACGTTAGTAAGGGTTTCACAAGAGTGTATGGTTAGCCTCTACAAGGCATTTCAGGATTAACAAAATTCATAAATAACATCAGAATCATTCTATTAACAGTATTTTCAACAAAATATTATTGCCTAGACTTACCCAACAACAACAACATTATGCAACAAAAAAAAAACGATAAATTGAGTTACATCCCGAGCGAAGTATTTCGTATATACAAAATATAAAGTAATACACGTTTTGAGTATCAAACCTTACCACCACAGTAAAAACTCAAATCTACTTACTATATATAAAAAGTTGAACAAACATTTAAGAAAATGTATACCATTTCAATCATGAAAATCGTGTCATGCTAATATAAACATATAATCTCTACCAAGACTAATAAAAAATAAAAAATAAAGAATTTTAATTAGACTTAGGTGAAGATAATATAAAAATGTATTCTCATTATAAACACATAATAAAAAAATAAAAATAATGACTAAAATAGTATAATAACATAAAATATTTTTGACAACAAATAAAAAAACAAAAAAAAGTTAAAAAAATAAATGAACATCAAATGTTAAGTAAAATGAATATAATATCCCTCATCACTTAAAATTTTCTAAAATACAAAATTCATTATTATACATATCTATTCCAAATGCAAACGTTACACAAACCATAAAATCATGCAAAAAATTAAAACCTAGATAACAAGTAAAATATATCCCGTTCGTAGGACGGACATACCCTAGTATAATATAACATTTCCTAACAATTTAATTATGGACTAACAAAATTTTCAATTGATTCTCAAGCCGCCACGTAAGCAAAATTAACATTCTAATTACGTTACAACTCAGCATGACCCTTTTTTAATTAGTACAAACTAGAATGCATGAAAGTCCACATTGCACCAGAGAATATTATGAAAAGGGGCCTGCGCTATAATTGCCGGCTTAAAAGTATATTGGACCCTTGGACAAATTTTTTTTATGTATTATAATTGGTTAATCATAATATTTTGGACCCTTGTTGTAAGAAACAAACATAAATATAGACCCTCTTTATTAGACCTGGGACGGATCGGGTATCCAAGCAATTTTAAGATATCCGGATCCGGATCCTTATCCGGCGGATTCATAATTTTACTATCCTTATCCGGATCCGGGGTTCGCGGATATCCGGGTGTCGGATATCCTTCTAAAAATTATAATATCCGGCGGATATCCGGATCCGGATTTGGATCCTTAAAATAAATAAAAAATAATATTAATATATATAAAATGTTAACAATAATTTAAAAATAAAAATATATATAATGTTTTTAATTATTTCTATGTATAATATTACAAAATTTACATAAAATTTATATATACTATTATAAAAATGAAAATATATTAAATAAAATTAGTTTTTATATATAGATATTACTATTTTTGAAATAGTTATTTATAAAATTTACGCATCCGGATATCCGGACTAAAAAATCAAGATATCCGGATCCGGTTTCGGTTTTGACGGATCCAACATTTTTCTATCTGGATCCGGATTCGGCCTCTCCGGATATCCGGATTTTCGGATCGGATCCGGATCGGATCACGGATCGAATCCGGATCTCGGATAAAAGTTCCAGGCCTACTTTTTATCACTAAATTTGGTTAATTTTAAGATGGACCCATGGCATATGCCATGTTTGCCACCCCTTGGAGCCGGCACTTAAAAAGCTGTAAATATGTTATTCGTCCTGCCGATGCCGACCAGTGATAATGTGGCATAAACGACGTCGTCCGGAAATTCAACACCACAACCTTCATTCCGAAGATTAGTCCCGATACCGCAGAAACTAGGGTCAAACAAAAGTGTTTGTATGATGTTGAGTACTATGGTAAATGCACCGTAAAGATCGGTCGCTGCTTCAGCGAGACTGATGGTTGATCCGCCACATGTTACGAAAACAGTGGCATTCGAGACAGGGTTAGCGGTTCCATTAGTACTACAAATCAGGACACCCTCAATCATTACTCGTCCTATATCGTACGTAGCCAAAAAATTTCAGGCCGTGGGAAGAGGGGGAAAGTGAAGCCATGATGAGAAATATGGAGATGAGATAAACATTTGATCTCGCTATCTCTCTTTTTTATTTCTCTATTTTGATTTCTTTATGAAATGATTTTGGGTGTGTGGCAAACAAGCATTTGGAAAAAGATGTATATATGGGTAGAAATGAATCAGTTAGGTATGCGGTCTGGTTTTCTTTTTTTTTTCACTGAATAAATTGTGTTAATTAATGTCACCAGAGGGACACACCAACTGAAAATAAGAGTATTTCAAAAATATACTGGCTCAGCTTAATAGAGCCGAACGAAACATTAGGTTGCTTTCTAAATTAATTTTGCACATTTTATGTTTTTTATATATTATTAAATAATATATATATATATATATTGGATAATTAAAAAGTCAGTAACTATTACGTATATAATTGAATTGAGTGAATACATAAGTAAATTTTATTAATCCAAACAATCACTTTTTCTATTTATATTGTATATAATTAAATTAAATTAACATAATATATACATAGACATATAATATATTTTAAATATTGATATATGTTAAATGATGCGTTCTACTCATGTTTTTTTTGATGATTTGTATATTATTGTAACGGAAAATTTAAATCACGGATAACAAAAAATTTATTTTGCGATTATTAAATTTTTTAGTAATTTATAATTTTTTAAAAACATTCAATGCAAATTTTAAAATTTAAATGTTTCAAAAATTTTATCAAACAAATAAAATTGTTCAAAGAAATTTCAAAATTAAAATATTTATGTCTTTTCTACGGTATATAGTTTAATTTGAAAGACATTAATATATATATATATAGATATAGTCATAGTATTTATTAAATGAGGATTCCTACTTACATAATTTTGTAATTATTTGTTTCTTGTCATAAAAAAAAAATTTAACAATGGATCATAAAAGTTTCTATGTGAGACTTTTAAAATATAACATATATGGAAAAATATAAATTTTTATTATATAGTTAATGTGGTCGTTTAATTTATTTTAATAATTTAAAGTTAAACAAAAATGATAGAGGATATATTAATTTGTATCAAATCTTTATTATTCAAAATCATTAATTGTCATATACAGTATAACCTCTTTAAATTAATACTCTATAAATTAATATACACTAAAAATCTCTATAAGATAATATAATTTTATAGTCTCAAATTGAGTTTTTGGTTCAATTAGTATATCGATAAATTAATATTTCTATAAATTAATAAAAAAATTATAGTTTTGGTGTAGTCCCAACATTATTAATTTATAGATGTTTCACTGTATACTCTAGCCACATTAGGCAATTCTGTAATATTTATTTAAGGAAATAATTGAGAACAATAATAATTAATTTATTGTTAGTTTAATAAAAAACTTATTGTATATCTGGATGGACTGATGACAAAATATATATATATATATATATATATATATATATCTGGATGGACCAACATATTTTTCTAAGGATTCTAAGAATCATTGTAGTGATGACACATGGCTACCTCAAAAGTTGTAATGCTTCTCTTTTAATATATAGGGGATAATTATATAGAGCCTACATTCAAAAATATACTGGCTCAGCGTAATAGAGCCTACATTCTAAACCGTACTATCTTCTTCCTCTTTCACTGGACTCTCATTGGTTGGATCGAGAGAACTTTGCAAGTTTGAAGCTTTAGTGGTAGAAAAGGCTCCTATGTTGGAAGCTGGTAACACTACAAAAAAACACCGGTATTCCGACGACAAATATCGTCGGTATGTCCTCGGAATAACAGTATTCCGAGGACATACCGTCGAGAATGGTCGTCGGAAATTTCTCGTCGGAAAGTAAAATTTCCTCGAAATTTCTTTGGAAAATTCCGAGGGAATACCGAGAATTAAAGATTCCGAGGACATTCCGAAGAAACATTTCCTAGGACTGTTCGTCGGTATCTCCTCGGATATTTCCGATGGAACGGTCCTCGGAAACATTCCGAGAGAAAAGATGTATCGGAATATTCCGACGAACTTTGGCCGTCGGAATATTCCGAGAAACCTTTGCCGTCGGAATATTCCGAGGAAGTGTATCCGTCGGGATATTCCGAGGAGATATGCCGAGGAACTACGACCGTCGGAATATTCCGAGAAACCATTGCCATCGGAATATTCCGAGGAAGTGTATCCGTCGGAATATCCCGAGGGATACACTTCCTTGGAATATTCCCAAAAATATATTTTTTTAAAAAATTAATAATTTATTTATTTTAATTGAAATTCGAAAATATAAAATTAAAATTGAAATAGAAAACATATTAGATAATATTCAAAGTTGTACGTACCAAAATAAAACATTTAGAGTTTTTGAAAAAAAAAAGAAAGAAACTACGGGAACTGCTCGTTCGGGTACATCCTCCTCATTATCTCCATCATTTGCTCGTTCTGCCTCCTCGTTGCCTCCCATCCCGCCTCTTGATCCGCCATCTTTTGCTCCAATGTAGCTATGCGCTCATCTTTGTCCTTCAACTGGTCCAGCACTTCTGGATCAACATAGGTCTGTGGTGCAGAAGGATGAACCGACCGGGCTCGACGACCCAAACCGACCAAACGTCCCTTCTTCTTTGGAACCGACTGAAATAGAAAATAAACAAATTTAAATAATAGAAAAGATGATAAAATGAAAATAAAGAAATAAATGAATTGAACTTTTTTATAAACAACATACCGATTCAACGATTTCGTTGATTCGAATCCGGGACAAGTTGGTCGAAGCCGTCGAAGTGGCGTCCAGGTCGGTTTGAAGCTGAGATAGACGGGTCTCTTCGTCTTCCTTCTGAGTTTCGATCAGGCTGAGCACATCCCTCACAACACCATCATCAATCTCCCCGATGTGCTTGTTGGTATGCGTCGTCTTCATTAGGACGAAATCATCAACCGGCTCGCCATCATTTTCATCCGCCTTGAAAAAAACAAAAGTTAAACAAACATTAGAAATTAAAAGAAATGCATAAAAAATAAAATAAAAATACTTAAATAATTTTAAAAAAAAGATTGAACTTACCAAGCGATCCCCCAGAGTGGCAATAGTCTGGGCACCCAAATTGTGCTTGTACATGCCCTTCCCGCCACGATCCCCCAGAGTGGCAATAGTCTGGGCACCCAAATTGTGCTTGTACATGCCCTTCCCGCCACGATCGCTCTTGCGGTTGGCGGAGTTGGTCACGGAGGTAGCTTTCGTCTCGTCTTTATCCCAATGCACACACAACTCCTCCCAGACCGTGCTGTTGATCGACTTCGGGACATTTTAGTAAGAAAAATATAAAATAGTTTAATAAATCCAAAAATAGTTTAAGAAATTCAAAAAATTGTTTAATAAATTAAGAAAAACCTGGTTGATAAGCCACTTCTGCTCCCACTCGTAGATCTGCTTCCCATAGTTGTCCATAACTTTATGGACGAAGGCGTCACGGATAAAGTTCGTGTGATCGGGATTCCAGGTGAACTCTTGCTGAAAAAAAACACAATTTGTAGAAATTTTATATTAAAGATTAAAAATATAAGTTAAAAAATTAGAATACTTACCGCAAACTGACGAAACCACATCTCCTGGTCCTCGGCAGGGAAGTGAAAGTCGAATATCCCTTGCTGAGGTTCGAGTACATCATATTGTTGATCTATGCGCTGATCCCGTTCCCGGATCGGTTGAACCTAATATAAGAAACAAATTATTAATAATGAATCAAATTTTAATGAAAGGAAAAAAAAAAGACTTTTAATTACCATGTTTGACGTCGTCCCTTTGGACACGGAGTGAGATAGAGAAGATGCTCACGACCGGGCTGTTGAACCAACTGGGGAACAGTCATCACTCCCAGAACGACTGGAGGACCGGAAGGAGGTGCAGCAACGGGAGGGGGTGCATCAACGGGAGGGAGTGCAGCAGCGGGAGCAAAAACCGGAGCGGGAAATGAAGAATCCCGACAGTGGCTGCTCGACCCCCGAGAGTGGCTGGACGAACCCTGAGAGTGGCTCCCCGTACCACTACGACCTCGTGGTGAGGCACGACGAGATCGAGACGGGTCTGATCACCAGTACACCTGTAAATTAAAAAAAAAAACATATTTAAAAATAGTTTTAATAAATATTAATTGAAAAAATATTTAAAATTAGTTATAATAAATATATAAATTTAAAAAAAAACATATTTAAAAATAATTTTAATAAATATTAATTGAAAAAATATTTAAAATTAGTTATAATAAATATATAAATTTAAAAAACATATTTAAAAATAGTTTTAATAAATATTAATTGAAAAACTATTTAAAATTAGTTATAATAAATATATAAATTAAAAAAAACATATTTAAAAATAGTTTTAATAAATATTAATTGAAAAACATATTTAAAAATAGTTTTTATAAATACAAAAAATAATAAAATAGTGTTTATAAATCAAAAAAAAAAGTTTATAAATACAAAATTAGTTTTAATAAATATAAATATTTTTATAAATATGAAATCATCTTTTATAAATTCAAAAATTGAATTTATATACAAAAAACGTTTTGTAAAATCCAAAAAATCGAATTTATATACAAAAAACGTTTTGTAAAATACAAAAATCGAATTTATATACAAAAATCGAATTTATATACAAAAATAAATTTTATAAATACAAAAATAATAAAAAATTTATAAAAAAAAATTCTAAATCAATTCAACACAACAAATTATCCAACCAAATCACAATTCTAAACCTATTATACAACCAAATCACAATCCTAACTAATCACCCTAACCAAAAATCTATCAAAAAACTTCTAAAATCATCAAATCTACACAAAAACCTAACAAATAGAACCTAAGAGAGTGGGATAAGTTCCTTACATGATTTGTGTAGGTTTAGAGAGGATTCGCCGGAGAGATCGTCGGGAGAGAAGGGGGAGATCGCCGGAGAGGAGGGAGAGGAGCCGGAGAGGAAGAAGAGAGAAATAGGGAAGAAGAAGTGTTTCGTCTTTATAAACTTTCCTTCCTTTCTGTCGACACAGTTACGCAAATTAGATGTGTAACCGTCTGGAAATTCTACATCGTTTGAAATCCAATCAAAGAACGCATCTTTTCCCTCTGCATCAAGTCGGTATATGGGAAAAGGAGCCCTACTATTCTCATCAACATGAAGTTTTGAACGAGCACATATATCGACTAAATCCAGTCTTGACTTCAAATTATCCTTTGTTTTACCTTGAACGTTAAAGATCGTGTTCATGAGATTGTCAAAAAAGTTCTTCTCAATATGCATGACATCTAAATTATGCCTCAGTAGATGATCCTTCCAGTATGGCAGATCCCAGAAAATACTCTTTTTGTGCCAGTTATGTAGCTCTCCAACCGCACTGACTCGAATGTTTTCATGTCCACCTACATCTGGCGTCCTTTCTGCATCAAAATACCTAAACTGCTTCAACAAATCTTTCCCACTAACTTCCTCAGGTGGACCATCAAACACCTGCTTGTTCTTCGTAAACGAAGTCTTACTCCTGCGGTATGGATGATCAGGATACCTTTTACAAAATCAGCAATCGCATCCACACAGTCTTCAGCCAAATTATAATCTGTTTTAATGCCCATCAGTCTTGTTGCAGATGATAAAGCTGAGTGACCATCTCTGCAACCTTCGTACAAGGGTTGCTTTCCAGCATCCAACATATCATAAAAACTCATAGCTTCTGCATTGGGTAAATCTTCCCCACTAAAATGATCATTTACCATCTTCTCAATACCTACACCATAATCTACATCCATTCTAATTGGTTCTTCTAATCTAACCGCAGGCTGAGGTTCGCTAGTACTACCATATTCATAATCAGTTTATCCATGATGATACCAAATTTTGTAACTTCGTGTAAACCCATTCAAATATAGATGAGTCCAAACATCCCACTCTTTAATAATCTTTCTATTTTTACAATTAGAGCAAGGACATCTTAACATACCCGTTTTTGCTTCCGGTTGTTGTTGAACTAACCCCATGAATTCGGTTATACCTCGTTGGTATTCTTCCGTAAGCAATCTCGTGTTCGGATCCAAATGAGGTCGATCGATCCAAGAACGATAATAATTTGAAGAAGACATGTTTTTTTCAATCAAATTCGTGTGTAAATATAGTATGTGAGAGGATGAAGAAATGGAGTGAATGAAGAGGTTGGGGGGGGGGGGTGCGGGTATTTATAGATGAAATACTGCTGACAGTACCAAGGAAATTCCGACGGAATACCGACGGCAAAGGCTCTTTCCTCGGAATTTCCTTGGAATTTTTAAAATCTCCAACGGCTCTCCAACGACTATAATATATCCTCGGATATTCGTCGGTGTTTTCCGAGGAATATGCCTTCCTCGGTATTTCATCGGTATATTCCGATGAAATTCCGAGGAAACCCAAATTTGGGTTTCCTCGTAATTTTCTCGAAAATTCGTCGGAATATTCCGAGGATCTCATTTTCCGTCAGAATGTCCGTCATAATTACGATGTTTTTTGTAGTGTAAAATAAAATCTATAAATCCAAGATCTAGTCCCTGGTGCTCTACTACCATGTAAATAGATTGAAAGAAAGCTTATTATGTTCAATTGAGCTTAAAAAGATAGAAAATAAGAGATGAAATGAAATATCTCAAAAAGCTTTTTTTTTTAAAGATTATTTGTCTTCGAAAACAAGATAGATAGATTATATCATTCAAATAAGAAGAAGAGAATTGACTCAAGCAACTAAAGATTACAAGAAAGACGTTCTAAGAGAAATATTTATACTATTTTCACTTGATTCAACCCAAGATACAACTGTTGGGATTATGAAATCCCGTGTCCAACTCTATATTGTCCGATTAGTACGATATTGTCCACTTTGAGCTTAAGAGGCTGACCCGTATGGATTTACTTTTGGGTTTCTTTCCAAAAAGCCTCGTACTAATTAGAGTTGGATATATCTTTATATATTAGACACCCATTGTCTAAACTTCCAAAGTGGGACTTGGATTGACATCTCTCATTCTCCTCCTCAAGCCAAGGACCACACACCTTGTGTCCTTTCCTCTAGCGAATCATCTCGGTGCATTGTCGCATCTTCGGCATTCGACACCCTTAGTCGCAAGGTTACTTTGAGGTGCTTTGAAGATGCTCCCTTTCCACAGAGGAACTTCCAGGATCTTTTGACTTGATCTCTGCCGCATACCTCCCAATCCTAACTCGTTGGATCCCGTTCATACTCGAAGGGTATTTTGGTCTTCTTGCAGAATCTCGTCAAACCGCTCTGATACCAATTTTTGGGATTATGAAATCCCGTGTCCAACTCTATATTTTTTGATTAGTACGATATTGTCCACTTTGGGCCTAAGAGGCTGACCCGCATGGATTTACTTTTAGGCTCCTTTCCAAAAGGCCTTGACTAACTAGAGTTGGACATCTCTTTATATATTAGACACTCTTTGTCTAAACGTCCAATGTGAGACTTGGATTAACATCTCTTATTCTCCCTTTTTTTTTCTCTCATTCTCATTCTCATCTCTTTATATATCCACGTCTCTTAGGAAACAAAGAATTAGAAGAACAACTTTTCTTATTTAGAAACTACTCAAAGCTAAAGCTCTCAATGTTTTACTCTTAGATCTTATGGAACACCTTTCCATTAGACCTACATTTATATGAAAGACAATTCCCTTTAACATGTGGGATATGTAAAACACAAACCTAACCTAAATAGAAACTTTACTTTCCTATTTCTAGGTTTCCTTATTGTGTTTATCTTAACATATTAAACATCTAATAATATGTTAAGTTTCCACAAGCTTGGAATTATCCAACATTCACCCCCTTAATTCCAACTTGAATTAGGGAGATCAATTTCTTGAACTCTGATTAAGCTCCTCATTTTCTTGAACATAATCCTTGCTTATGGCTTGGTAAGGATGTCGGCCTTCTGCTCAACACTCGACACATGCTCCACTTCGATCTGCCCGTTCTCCACGCACTCACGAATGAAGTGATACTTCTTGAGTACATGCTTACTCCTTCTATGGAAAACTGGATTCTTCGTTAGAGCAATGACTGATTTGTTGTCGATCCTAAGCTTGACCTTATCGACTTCTTTGCTTAGTATCTCACTCAACAACTCCTTGATCCATATAGCTTGCTTTACAGCTTCTGTTGCTGCCATGAACTCTGCTTCACATGATGACAATGCAACCGTCTGCTGCTTCTGCGACGTCGAAGTGATTAGTGATGAACCGTAGTAGAATGCATGTCCTGACGTGCTCCTCCCGTCATCGAGATCAATGTTGTGACTGCTGTCACTATAACCGCAGTATGTGCTTGATGGCTTGTCCGTGAGAGTCTCTCGGATTGTGCATGTATCTGCTAAGAACACCTACTGCGTAACACAGGTCGGGTCTTGTGTGAAGCAGATACCTCAAACATCCTATGATTCTTCGGAACTCGGTAGCATCTTTCTCTCGTTCATCTTCAGCTTTTGAGATCTTCAAATTCGCCTCCATTGGAATTTCAGTTGCGTTACACGCTTCCATCTTTGTGTCACACAAGATTCCTTGAGCATACCTTTCTTGTTTTATCATGATTATGTCTGCTCCTTGAATCACCTCTATGCCAAGGTAGTACGTTATCTTACCTAGATCTGACATCTCGAACTTCTTAGACATCTCCTCCTTAAATTGCCTAATCACCTTAAGCGAAGTTCCTGTCACAAATAAATCATCAACGTAGATGGCTATGATCAAGACATCTCCACCTTCAGTCTTGCGATACACTGATGGTTCCTTCGTGCACTTCTCAAATCTTATCTCCTTGAGAACCTGATCGAGTTTCACATTCCATGCCCTGGGTGCCTGGCGTAACCCATACAAAGCCTTATGTAACACATAAACTCGATCCTCTTCTCCTTTCTTTTCGAAACCTTCCGGTTGAGTTACATGCACTAACTCCTTTAGATCTCCATTCAAGAAACGGTCTTCACGTCCATGTGATGTATCTCCCCAACCGTTTGTTGCTACGAGTGCTATTAAGAGCCGAATAGTTTCAAGTCGTGCCACTGGTGCAAACACTGCATCGAAATCTATTCCTTCTCTTTGTACATAGCCTTTTGCCACAAGTCTCGCCTTATACTTGCTCACTGTACCATCCGTCTTTCTCTTTATCTTGTAGATCCACTTTAACCCTATTGGTTTCACTCCAGCCGGTCTATCCACAAGCTCCCATGTATTGTTTCTTGTGATAGACTCCAACTCGGCCACCATCGCTTCAACCCATTCTCGTACGTGCTCAGCTTCAAAATAGTTCTCTGGCTCGCCATCCACTGTGAGCAACAACATTGCACTTTCTTGATCTGTAAGTAACACATAATCATCGAGATATCTTGGTTTTGTTATGGTTCGACCTTGTCTAGTCACCAACGGTTGACCTCCACCATCTTGGTTTGCATTGTGATCCACATCTTCTTCTTCTTCCTCATCTTGGTTTATAGCTTCCTGTCCATGATCCTCACCTTGATCATTACCTTCTTCTATATCACCCTCATGTGGAAGCTTAAGCATGCTCGGTTCACAATCAGCTTGGTTTTTTGTAGACGCCCAGTCCGAAGCTTTCTCCTCATCAAAAATCACATCTCTACTCACAAATCACCTTCCTTGTGTCTGGATCATAGAGTCTATAGGCTTTGGAACCCGGCTCATTTCCAAGATTGACCAGACTCTTTGATCTCTCATCCAACTTCTTCAGATAAGGCCCAATGATTTTCGCATGAGCTACACAACCAAATATCCTCAAGTGCTTGATATTTGGTTTCTTTGATGTGAGGCACTCGTATGGCGTCTGATTCTTCAAGGCTTTTGTAGGAACTCTGTTGATGAGGTAAGTTGAATGTCGTACAGCTTCACCCCACAAGTAGTTGGGCATCTTCATTGCCTTCAGCATACTTCTTGTCATTCCCATCAAGGTTCGGTTTCTCCTCTCCACAACACCGTTTTGTTGAGGTGTGTAAGGCGCGGTTAGGTGCCTTTTAACTCCATTCTCTTCACAGAATAGATTGAAATCAGCTGAGGTAAACTCTCCTCATCTATCGGTGCGAAAGGTTTTGATGGTTGACCCGGTCTGCTTCTCTACACTCTCTTTAAACCTTTTAAATCGATCGAATACCTCACTCTTCTCCTTCAATAGCACAACCCACATATACCTAGAGAAGTCATCAATTAAGAAAAGGACATACTTATTATTTGCTGGCGTTGGTGGTGTGATTGGTCTACACAAATCTCCATGCAATAACTCTAATGGCTTTGTCGCACGAAACATGGCTTTGGTCGGGAATGATTGTCTGATCTGCTTCCCTGCGAGACATGCATCACACACGCTTTCTTTGTGTGTTACACACGGCATTCCCACGACTAACTCCTTCCTAACCATGTTGTTCATCACTCCATAGCTTATATGTCCTAGTCGAGCATGCCACCTCCATGTAGCATCTACATCCCTGACATGTAAACACTCCAGGTAGCTTATCTCCATAGGGATCTTGTAGAGACGGTTTGGAGATCTTGTCACACAAACTAGCAACCTTCCACGTGAATATGTGAGCGTTAAGTAGACATCTTTCATGTTAACCTCACATTCGTTCTCTGTTGCTTGCCCAAGACTCAATATATTGTGCTTCAGGTCGAATATGTAGTATATGTCTTTGAGTGCATTATTCTCTCCAGTCTTGCACACAAAGGTAACCACACCCTTTCCTACAATGTCAACACACGATCAATCACCAAACTTTACCTTCCCTTTGGTGTTGAGATTCAAACTCGAAAAGAACTCCTTGTTTCTTGTCATGTGATTGCTCGCTCCATTATCCAAATACCAGACACTTGCATTGCCTTTGTCGATATCAAGATTCTTTGGAATCACCTTATCTTCGTTCAAAAGCACCACCTCGTGTACATAGAGTGCATCGGCCTCTTCTGTCTCGTTTAGGTTGGTTTCTTAATTCTTCTTTGTCTTCTCGGGATATATAGTTGCGTAGTGACCAGGCTTGTTACATCTCCAACATATCAGCTTTGAATGATTCTTCTTCGAGTTGTTATCTTAGGTGTGTGACGCACGGTTTTGGTTGTGTGACCTACCTTGACCTCTGCCTCTACCGTTCCGTTCTCTTCCTCTACCACGGGAATTCTCATAGCCCCTCTGACTATGCTCTTCATTGTTCAAAAACATCAGCTTCCCTTGGTCTTCTTTCTGAGTTTCTTCTCCTACATGTTCCTCGTACGCCTTAAGCCTTCCAACTAGGTCTTCAAACCCCGTTGAATTGGGATCTAGGACTTGCTCAAGTGATGCTACGATCTGGATATACTTGTGTCTCGGAAGACCCTTCAAGAACTTCTTGACCATCTTGGATTCTTCTATGTTCTCTCCCAACGAGGTTGCTTTGGATGATAGGCCCGATATCTTCCCCGCAAAGTCATCGACTGTATCGTTATCATCCATCTTCAACCTATCAAACTCCGTCATCAACGTCTGAAGTCTCGCCTCCCTTACACGATCAGCTCCTAGGTGTCGCGACTTGATGGCGTTCCAGATCTCTTTTGATGCGGTTTGTTCTCCCACCAGGAAAATCAATGTTTCAGGAACAGATTGAAACAAAAGAGCTATCGCAACATTGTTCTTCTTTTGATCATCTGAACCGGGTTCGATCATGTCCCACACTTCATGAACACGAAGTAGAACCTTCATCCTCATCGACCAAACTGTGTAGTTTGTCGATGACAACATCGGACATTGGATGGATGTAGATCCAAAGTCCTTCGTGCGTGGAGCCCTAGTCACGTCAGCCATCTTGCCGTCGCGATTTGTTGTTCACAAGAACCAGAATCTTAAGCTACAACTTAAGCTTAGATCGAGTCTCCAACATGAGGCTCTGATACCAATTCAAGTCTCTTATGAAACAAAAAATTATAAGAACAACTTTTCTTATTAGCTTTAGAAACTACTCAAAACTAAAGCTCTCAATATTTCACTCTTAGATCTTATGGAACATCTCTCCATTAGACCTATATTTATATGAAAGACATTCTTATTATAATGTGGGAGATAGAAAACACAAACATAACCTAAAGAAAAACTTCTTTTTCCTATTTCTAGGTTTTCTTATTGTGTTTATCTTAACATATTAAACATCTAATAATATGTTAAGTTTCCACAAGCTTGGAATTATCCAACAACAACATGAGCTTTCTAGGATTTGTGAGGTTTGTGTCTAATAGAGAATACCCTTAATCTTTGCACCACACAAAAAAAGCTATAAACATACGTATAACATTTTTTTGGCTTCCCTTTCTTCATCGATAAAATTCAAAGACCAGTTGTTTTATCCGTACTTCTAAACCTAGAGTTGTTGATTTCGCTAATGTGAACATATTGTAGAAAAAAAGAAAACAGCTTTAGGTAACTTAATTACATAAGAACTTCAACGAACAAGAAATGGAAAGATTCGATTTAGAAGAGATTCTATCATAATATCATATTGCAGGTATATTGTATCAAACCAAGATCGTGAAAACTGAATATAAGAAACTCAGTAGCCGCTTCTTATTACTTTAGAAAACTCGCTCAAAAATTAAAGCTCTCAAATCACAATCACAAAACTCATAAGTTATGCAAAAAGCATGCTTCTCTTTATATAGTGATTAACAATTCTTAATCCTGATAGATAACATGTCCTAAACATATTTCCATAACTTGTAAGGATCTCTATCTTGTAACTCAAGTTTCTTTTTCTTTCAAGCTTAATCCAATATCCAATATGGTAATGTTCCTAGCCGGTGGAATTTATAAACAGGTTGGCGCGCGGAATAAAGAGCGGTGTTTATGGTATTGTTGTGGATGACCCCGACCAGATTTAATGGGGGTAGAGAGGGACGGTATCCGGTGCAGCAATACCACAAGTTCCAGCCGGAAGAGTAAATCCGAGATAATTTGAATTACTAGTAAGTGTTGCTTACTTGTAAAACCATATGCGCCTTTTTGGAAGAGTTTCTATGTTGTCAACAAAATCGGAGTTAATGTGAAATTTTTTCGTGTGAAACCAGAGATGTGTAGGGTACGTGTGGATAATTTTATGGTTAGGATTTTTCGTTAATTATGTTTGGTGTACATGACAGCCATGTGGAAAGCCGATTAACTGTCCCAAAACAAGTTCTTCATCATGAGTAATGTCAAAAGTGAATAAAAGGGAATTGAACAATTTTAATTTATATTTGATCATTGCCATAGCTTCAACCGCAAACAAGAAACAACAAGGTCTCCCAAAGATTTTGGAGAAGTGCCTGCACTACCCTAGAACGGTATATAAACATCAATTCGTGTGTTTGTATATAAAAGTTCTTCATATGCTGAGTTTGACTATACATGTTATACAAAGACTTGTTTGTCTATTACAAACGCATGTGCACATATAATATATTTTATGCGTTTATAGTATCCTATAATATATATGCGTTTACAGCACATATATATAAACATGTGTATAATAATTTTATAGTCTTTGTTTTTACATTTAATATAAAGTTTTCGTTTGTTTCTAAGGTTGGTTTTGTCAATGATCCTATTATAATATATATGCGTTTACAGCACATATATATAAACATGTGTATGATAATTTTATAGTCTTTGTTTTTACATTTAATATAAAGTTTTCGTTTGTTTCTAAGGTTGGTTTTGTCAATGATCCTATTATTCCATTAGAAAAGGATTTTCTTTTATCTTCAATCCAAATGAATATGAAAGATACTATTAGCGATATCAAATCAAAAGAGTTTAATAAGACTACGCCGGGTCGGCCCAAAGCTAAAACCCATAAAGCATGGATTTTAAGCGCCAAAGTTAATATTAAATATACAAGGAACTTCCGCGATATTTTGCGAGAACTCATTTTATAAAAATAAACATAGATTACATGTATTTATATTTATTTATAGATAATATTAAAATATATAATTTATAGTTTTAAATTATAAATAAAATAAAAATATGTCAATACTAATTAAGATATATATCTCTTATATTAGTTTAGATAAGTTATTCAGAAATTTTGAATACAACTTAATATTTTTAAACTAACTAAGATAAACAAACACATTTAAATCTAATCAATTACTAGTTTAATAAGGTAATTTGTAAAGATAAGTAGGACATTAATGATTATGTAAAATACATATATTGTCGGAATTGCATGGTAATTTTATGAGATCTTGTTTAATAACATATTTTCTTTGTAAAGCACACTCACATTTCTTTTTTCTTCATTATTTATATCTTATGTAAAGCTAAGTCATTCAAAAAAAAAAAATATTAACTGTTTCCAAAGAAGCATGTTTTAGCATATCATTCCATAAATTGAAATAATATTCAATCGTTCGTTCCTTCCAAGTATTCACTGAATACATATAGACTTTTATTTAAATTCTCTAGACATTTATTTACATTCTTTAAAGCTATAATATAATGGAAATAAGAAAATTACAAAAGAACATCTATAAAAACATATGTATTTTTAAAGATGAAAATTCACATCCTTATATGTTTTTAGTAATTTAGTATTAGTGATTCTATGAAAAAGGAGACAGATCTCTTTTTATCATACATATTTTGCTTACTCGATATATAATGATCAAAATTGAAAGCTAACTCAATATTTCTGTTTCAAGTGGTAAGAACGTGATTGAAGATACACAAATGTCAATCTCCTTTTTACTTAAACTACTAATCAATAATAAGTAAACGCAATATAATAATTTATTTCATTTGTTATTTTGTGCTTAAGTATAAAAAGGATTTAACCGACACAAATACATGTGAGATCTAAAAATACACTTATTAATATATCTAATTGTAAATATATAATATTGTAAAAATAATTAAATTATTCAGCAAATAGAATTGCCATATAGTTTAAAATGTATATAATATATATAAAATGAATGAAAATACAATCTTTAAAATCTAAATAATATTTAGGATGAAAAGACATATCTTTAGATCTTTTGACAGTTTTTTCAAACAAATGAAATTTTCCATATTTACATATTTTTCAAAATATTTGATGAATTTTGATTAATGAATCTTTCCCTTTCATAATTTATTTTTGACTGTTGTTATTTCTTATGGATTATTGTTCTAATTGTGATTTTTCTTGCCCACAAATTTATTATATAAGAGATTAGTAGTTGCAATGGTTGACAACCAAACATTGCACTAGTTAGCTAATAGTTGTAATAGTTAGAACCAAAAGTTGTAATGACTAATCACCACATGCTACATTTACCAACAATTACAAGGGTTCATCGAGACAATTATAATCTTGCACTTAAACGATTTCAAAAATTTGCTTAAATCTCCAAAAATCCTTCCTCATTATGTATAATTATAGATTCAGTTAATAAATAGTAAAAATTCATAAATTAAAATGTGCACATATAAAAAAATATTTTGATCTACTTTTTTATCACTTATCTATTAATATATAAAATTTTCTAAATATGACAGAATATTTTGTTTAAAATCCGAATAGACAATACCGAATCAAACAAAAAAACCACCATCAGAATTTTAAACAATAAAATATAATTGGCAAACTCTATATTTATTTTTTAAAATATATATTGTTATAAAGTAATTAAATTACCCAACAAAAAATTAACCAAATATTTTTAAACTAATTTTAAGATTATTTTATATGTGTATAAAATATATGTATGAAAATGAAAGAAAGATCTCATTAAAAACCTACGCAACCTTTAGAATGAATAGACACATAATTATGCATTTTTGATAATCTCTTTAAATTTATGCAATTTTAACATGAAAACACACATAATTATGAAAAAGACATATATCCTTATACATTTTAACAGTCTCTTAAAAAATAATGTAATATTTAGGTTGAAAAGACACTTCATTTCACATATTCGAAAGGTTAACCCAGAGTTATAGTGGTTAACACAAAAATTTGCAAAAGTTAATCACAAAAGTCTACTATTACCAATGCACGGATTTATCATAGTTGCAATGGTTCATCACCAAAGACTTTCATCACCAACGGCTTAAATGAATTATAAATATATAATATTATAAAATAATTAAATTACACAAGATATTAAATTACCTTAATATTTGTAAATAATTTTAAGATTAATTAAATGTGTATAAAATAGATATGAAAAATGAATGAAAAGATAACTCCTTGAAAAGTTATTAAATTTTAGGATATAAATACATTTTTTAAAACATGTTGACAATATTTTAAAAAAGTATGCAGTTCTAAAATGAAGAACACATTTTTAAACGAAAAATAATTCTTTAAAAATCAATGTATTTTTAGGATAAAATGACACATCCTTGGAAATGTTTACAACTTTTTAAATGTGTATGGATGTGTATTTTTATGCTAAATTTATTTTCTAAAAACTAACTCAAATTGAAAAGTCATGACTATTTGTATCGATATTTATAAACCTATAAATAATTCATTTTATTTATAATGGAAAGACACAATCTTTGATATTTATAACTTTGATTTATAATTA